>NC_041391.1:531744169-531819058 GCF_002162155.2 Triticum dicoccoides | reverse complement strand
TACCGCGTCCACAGAGCCAGAACCCCTCGTGCCCCGCGGCTCCTCGTCGTACTCATCTCCCCCGACTCCCTCGCTCTCCTCCCCTCCCCCCTGCAGCAGTCCCACGCGCCCATGCGCATCTACCTCCACCTGTTGAGCAGCAACAGGTCAGGCGGTGGCCAGATCCGCCGCGTTGCTTCCGGATCCACGCCCTCGTCACGCGCGCACGACACCATGGAACTCGTCAACAAGCTCTTCTCTCGCCCTCTTCTCTTCTCCTTTCGATTCGCTGGATGTTGCTCACACATGCCCGATTTGTTTTTCTTCCTCACACAGGTCGTCGTCAAGCCCTCGATCTGGCTGCGACCTCCAGCCATCGCGAGATCTGAAGGACTCGCGCAACCCTCCTTGCCAAATCCTACTCGGCGGCCACCGTGGTGCCCTTCGACCCGCCCCTCCCTCTGCTTCGCCCGCCAGTCCCTTCCTCTTCATCCGCCGCCTCCGCCGAGCCCCCCGTCCTCGCCTTCCGCGACGCCGTGAGCTGGCGAGCCGCCTGGGAGGCCGCCGAGGCCAGCATCTTCTCCCAGTGCGAGGTAACCCGTTCCCTCTCATCTCATATCCATCCTAATCTGTGTCTGTTTCGCATGCCTGAATCATCGCATGACTAGACGCCGATTGTTTGGACTTACTTGACGCTGGTTGTTTAGATCTGTAAGGTAGACGCTGATTGCTGATGGCAGTGCGATTCCTAGCACCGGTAGTATTTGTCCTCTTTTTGTTCTTGTAGCTGGCCGAGCTGCCTCGCGCTAGTCAATGCCAGGCAGCAAGTTTAGCAGCTACGTACATCACATAGTGCAGACAAACCCCTGACTAGTGCCCAAGATTACTTACTATTCGGGGTTTCCATAACATGGCATATATTCCGCGTGCGTGTTTTACTTCTGCGGTGTTGCTGCTATGCTAATTCTTAGTCGACCGAGATGTTCTTGGGTCTCAATTGATTTCTCGGAAGACCAGGAATGTTTACTTTTGCAGCTGGCCGAGCTGACTTGCTCTAGTACTGCTAGTCGGTAAATTTCTCAGCTGCGCACAGTGAAGAGAGCAAAAACCACTTCATGGCTGCTTAGCATTAGATATCTTGGTTGGTGATGCTCTACAGTTGATCTGGATCAAACTGAAACATGTATAGTTAAGGAATTCTAATCAATAATCACAGAATCTAGAATATATGAAGTATCAGCAGCTGCGTATGGTCTACACATCTGGTTCCAGTCTTGCTTTTGAATTTTGTATCAGCAGCTGCGTATGGTCTACACAGCTGGTTCCAGTCTTGCTTTTGAATAGATGAAGTATTTTATTTATATCACTTGAAATCCTTTTTTTGTCCAAGTAATTAGTGCTTTGGTGGAAGATTAAATAAATAAATAATACTTTTAAGCATTTAAGTATTGACACTCACTAGTTTTAACCCGCTTGGAATGTGGCAGACATTGTTACATCTGTCTGTCTACATGCGTCGTTTTAGTACTACCTAATTAAGTCATCTACTGTCATGTGCCTGCGCAATGTTTCCTCCTTATATCACCTTTAATCCAAGGCAAAATCTGGACCAACGAGTACCTATTGCACTAATGGGTGATTAGTACGCTGACAGAGATATTTGGAAATAGGAATACTAAAGCGCATACTATTCAGAGCAGAACGGTAATTTCCTTAATGAAGTAGGTGACTGTAATTTGTATAATAACCACGCAGGCTACTTTAATTAATGTTTCCACTTTTCTTTGATTAAATGGTTTAGTTTTGATTAATAACTCATTGGATTTTAAATATGGTAGAAAGAAGTTGCAACAGCGCTATGTGGCGTTTGCACAAATTCCTTGATTTTCTAGCATAACAGGTGCTGGGACTTGTCAAACAAGAGCTTAGTTTCCATAGAAGTATACTCAGTTATATGAGATACTTGGTTGGCATAGTAAACCAAACCATGTTACTGATAATTTTTTTGTTCCTTCTCAGGACTGCTCCCGTGTAGTGGCCTCCTTGAGACTTGGCACTTAGCAGCAGAATCTAATTAATTATACTAATTTTTTTGTTCTTCCAGAATCTTGGCACTTTGCTTGTCTATGGATCATCTTCCACTTGAGAGCTAGCAGGAGGTCATTATTCCATTGCTGCCTCATCACTTACCTCCAGTTCTGAATTTGTGTGATAAATGCTTCTGAATTCCAATGACAAGTGCTACTGAAATTTTTCTGTTCTTGTTTCTTTAATACGCATGTTCATGAATAATCGCTTCAGTTATTTGTTCTTCTAAAAACTTCAGTATGCAAGTACCTATTCCTGGTACAGCAAGTACCAGTTCTTGAGCATTTGCACAGTTTTCATTATTTGTTCTTCTGAAAATTTGCTCTAGTGTGAATCATAGTAGTATGCACTAGCAGCAATCTGTCAATGTTTGATTCAAGCTTACTCTCGTTATAATGTATTGTGTAGTTGTTGTTTCAAACTGTTTTGCTACAAGTACCATAATTTGCATTGAAGATATTGTATTCTGTTGCTGTATCATTGTTTAATAAAACCACAGCATGATGCTCACATGATATATCCACATGTTTCTGTGCTGTTTCTTTCCAGCATGATGCTCTCGTTATAATGTATTCTGTTGCTGTTTTGCTACAAGTTGTGTGTTGATTTGATAACAGGAGTTTCCTTGTCCTGGTGCTATACTGCATTTTGACTCCTATGTTTCTGTGCGCGTGTGTTTAATTGATGTTGTTTCAACTTTGAACCGCTTTTGCATATGGCCTATACTGCAATTGAGATTTAAATTTGTGGTTGTTCCTCTTTTACAGATGCTCAAGTGTGAAGTGTGAAGCAAGTGTGAAGCTGTGATGTGTGAAGCCATCAAGTTCTACTTAGTGAAGAGTAGCATATTGTAGCATATATGTGTTGTAAAGATTGTAATAGATTTATTTAGTGGTATATTTGATGAAATTTATGTGTTCTTTTTGATTATGTATGTGATCTGAAAACTTGTGAAATGGAAACTTGACCAATGGGTCCACTTATGAAAATAATTTGTCAAATTTGTACATTTCTGATATGTGGGACCAATTTGAGAGATGATCATGACAAGTGGGACCCATCTGACTAGTGGGACCAGCTTGAATATATAATGGCTGAAAATAGAAAAGCAATAAATAATAAAAGGCCACGGGCCAACAATAAAAAAGGCTACAATGTTGGGCTTGGCCCATGAAGCGGACCAGAATAACAAGGAAAAATATAATAAAATGCTGAACTAATGGGCTCGGCCCATGTAAAACACCTAATCGGACCGGGCTGATTCTTGTGCCACATCAGATTGCCACGTCAGATGCCTATGTGGCCTGGGGAGGTTGCTAGTGACCAAAACGCCACAGTGGACATATTTTTGGTCATAAACGTCTTCGACCATTCTAGAAGAAAGGTCGCTATAGTCAGTTTACAACCGCCAGCTTTTGACCTTCTGTTTTTGGTCACAAAAAGGTCACAAATGAAAAACCATGACCTTTTAGTGACCAATAGTGGTGGTCACAAGTTGACATATTACTTGTAGTGGAGCGTTGGTGATGATTTCCCCCTCCCGGAGGGAAGTGTCCCCGGCAGAACAGCTCTGCAGGAGCCCTAGATTGGTTCCGCCAAGGTTCCTCCTCATGGCGGCGGAGTCTCATCCTGAAAGGTTGCCTTCTATTTTTTTTCTCATCGAAAGACTTCATATAGGAGATGATGGGCGTCGGAGAGCCACCAGGGGGCCCACGAGGTAGGGGGGCATGCCCTAGGGGGGGGCGCCCCCACCCTCGTGAGCAGAGTGTGGGCCCCCTGGCCTTCATCTTTGGCGACTATTTTTCTTTATTTATTTTAAGATATTCCATGGAGTTTCAGGAGTTTTGGAGTTGCGCAGAATAGGCCTCCAATATTTGCTCCTTTTCCAGCCCAAAATTCCAGCGGCCGGCATTCTCCCTCTTCATGTAAACCTTGTAAAATAAGAGAGAATAACCATAAGTATTGTGACACAACGTGAAATAATAGCCCATAATGCAATAAATATTGATATAAAAGCATGATGCAAAATGGACATATCACTAAGCTATGGATTGATGGCTCAGTGATCGATGTCCTCCTAGAGATCGTGCTTGTTAGGAAGTTCAAAACGTTACCAGAGTGATGTCGTGTGGAAAAACGTTGTGCACAGTGGGTGACTCTGGTGGTAACTCTAGCTGGTAGCCGTCTATTCTTTGTCTTGCAGTGACCTCGGAGGGGGTTGTTAAATCTTGGTGTGAGATTCCCTTTGACATGGAAATGCTTGGTTCCTTTGAGAGAAGTGTCTTGCAGATACACCTGGTCTTCGACACGGATGTTTACTTCTTGACGACGGTGGATGGTGTAGTTCTTCCTTCTGGACATGGCGGTCTTAAAATGTCTTCTAACCAGCTGAACGACTCTTCTTCCATTTTCGGGTAGACAAGTATGTCGCCAAATAAAGATGATAACTAACTTGTCCAAGTACTCCATGAAGTCTATGGGGTACGCAAAGTAGGCTGGGGGATTGGTGGCGGTCTCGATTGAGCATTGGCAAAGGTCTTCTCGTCCTAGAGCCAAAGCCCGTGGTCATGATCCGACCATGTTGTGGCTTGGTAGGGTTTAGGGGCTTCAAGGATTCTAGTGTGTGGGTGAACGCTTATCATGTTATCCTTAAGCATGGTTTCTGAGATGCCAATTGTTGTATCTAGCCTCCAAACAAATCACATTATATCACTGAAAGAATCATCTCGTATAGGTCAACTCCAATCATCACTCATGCTATTCATATCTCATGGCTCCCGAGAGGGGTTCTAACAAAATCATACATGTATACTATCCCCAAACCCATGTGTATGGCTATCCTCATGTAAAAACCCATGGGTAGAACATACAACTGCCAAACTTGAATTAAACATGACAATCCAAGTGTTCTGCCTATTCTTGCAAGGCCCGAGATAGTGCATTTCTATCCTAAGGAAACACGTCGTATGCCACTCCAAGATCTTGTTTCCTTCCTATGGATCAACTCCATCAGCCCATTAACTTCCATCAATCACTACATAATCCATTAATTCTACAAATCCAATGTCTATGGTGTTCCACACAATCTTCTAATGTCCTATAATCCCTAAGTACTTGAAAGGGCTGTCCTTACTATAGTCAATCCACCAATTCCCATTATCATGGTCAAGTAAACCCCAAGGTTAGGCTTATATAGATTCATAAATCAACTCTGACAATTAATCCAATCTCCTAATTTATCATCCACCAAGAAACATGGTATCATGATTGAGATCATCAGTCTAGATCCAATTTACTCTGAACCATGTATGTAGACTTACTCAGCATCTAGACCCACTAGGATCACCTGTTTAATCCAAACCTCATGTCCTACGAGAATTCCTACATGTTCCTCCAAGTCATTATCGTATTGTCAACAATCTCCTAGTGATATTATCTGATCAAGTCGAATTCTTATTCCTCCAGGAATCTCAGCTTGTGATCATAATTGTCCTACTAAATCCTAATTTACTCAAAGGAGAAGTAAATTATGCTACTCTATCCACCTGATCAACCGAGTTCATCTACCATCATGAAAGTCTCGTAACCCACCAAAGAGTCTGAGATAATTCCTCAAGGTCATTGATATAAACTCATCAAGTCATTTGTCCTGTATCATATACCCTCAAATTGGTCTCCCCTATGGCATCGTCGGTTCTGGTGCTATCTTAAGATGATAATGAGCTTGTTCATTATGTCCACTAGTTCCATAATGAACCCAATGCCGAGCAAGGTTGCGGAGGCTTAACTGGTTCTCTTGCAATTCTGTAGGTTAAGCTCATGGTTAAAGATTTGAGCTAGGGTATCTCGTGAAGTCTGAAAGGGTCTAGGGACGGGTTTCTAGTCTTGAGGGGTAAACATAACTCTACGGGGTCGCACTTGGTCGAGGAGGCTGTAGCAAAAGTCTTCAGTGCTTGTTGGTCACCGAGGTGGAATCCTTGGTGCATCTTGTCTTGATGGTATTCAATTGATGAGAGAGATGAGAGGGAAAAGTAGCATAGAGGAGGGGAATGCCTAAAGGGGGTCGTATAGTGCAAATGCAAACAAACAAGTGCTGAAAGGGCCAAACACAAGCATTAAGATAAGGGAGGCGATATAGTCGCGTACTTGTTGCCTAGGGCAAAAATGACTGAGATCAAAACACAAACAAATATAAACAAGCAACACACAATCATGGTTTTATTCGAACCATCATACGGACTTGACTGCGCATAGGGGGTACACGACTCATCCAACCCTAGGGGTTCTCGGACTCAGTCGTCGTGCTCTGCTCCGTGTCTCGTGCAGTCTTCTGGGTTTTCCTCGATGTCGCTGCGTCTCTTGTAGTTGTTCAATGAAACGTTCCGGGTTGAGCCCAAAGAGTCTTCAACATCTTCTCGCCTATTGAAGTGATGGGGTGAAGGTGTCTCCTCATAGCTGGCATTGACTTGGTCTCCTCTTGTCTTCTTATTCAAGACGATCCTTTTTGCATTCCAAGGCATCGGCGACTCCAGGTGGAAATCCTTTATGCGATGATATTAACAAGGCATAGTAGAGGTCCAATCTGTCGGACACATTGTTGACAATATCATCATCGAGAGCGGGGGATGAAGAGAACCATTTTCCTGCTCACTATAGTGAGGCGGACCACATGGCAAGGTTCTCATCCACCGGTGGTTGCCGATACAACAATGGTAGTGACAGGGTTACTATATTAGCAATGTATACCATGATCTTGCATATCCTATGCCCTGATCATTGTAGGCTAAGGTCGCGTCATCTTGGGGTAGTGTCAAGGGTGTCGCCATCTTCTGGGTGTTCATGTCCTCGTTCCTTGAGGATGTATCTTTTGTTGGTATCGTCTTGTTGAGGTGTCACCAATCTTGTGTTCAGAAGATGTGGGTGAATGTCTGGCAAGGCATCTTCCTTCTAAATTATCCCCGAGGATTACAAGGAATCCAGTGGTCAGGGGCATAAGGGTTCTACCGACCAAAAGTTTTGAAGGGGAAGAGATCAATAAGGAAAGTATACCTTGTTTTCGAAAAAAACTGAGAAGCAAAGAGAAGTATAGATAGTTTTGAAAACTGGTAATAGTTTTGGAAATAGTTTTTTAACCCTAACTAACGACCATGCTAACTAAGGCTTCCTACAGTCAGGATGGCTCTGATACTAGCTCTGTGGGGACCCCGACTCATAAGTCATGATCACCGAATGCACGTGTACAGTGATCCCAGAGATCAATGCTCACTGAACACACATAAGCTGAATAACAAGAGTCTTACATCCATACATACCGTCTTACACAAATTATGACCATTATGGTCAAGTATTACATAGATAAAGCCACAAGGGCTGAACATCAAAGGAAACATAAGCAGCGGAAATCTTCGTCGATTAAGTAGAACACATGCCATCTGCCTTAACCCTACAGGCATTCTGATTGGGAAGCGTCCTAGTTTGCGTGTTCGTCACCAAAGAACTCTTCCTCGAACTCCTGCTCTTCCAAGCCTGGTCAATTAAATAACAAGTGGCAAGCCAATGAGTACTTTGAATGTACTCGCAAGCAACCCATGATTTGGTTCAAAGTAACAATGCAATTGTACAACAAGTGAGCAACCTAGCTTCAAGCTAGTTGAGATGTCCTATCACTTGTGTGATATGCATCAATGAACATGGGTAACCTTGAGAACATGTTACAGATATCAACATAAAAAGAGTTTGAATCAATGCCATGTCCTTCAACATGTCAAGTCACCACCTTGACACAAATAGTTCCTTTCCACACACACACACACATGCACCAATATTGTAAAATTTCTGGACATAGTTTAAGTAGCACCTCCCAACTGTCCATGACCGTGGACACGGCTACTCAAATAGTTTGACACTCTGTAGAGGTTGCACACTTTACCCACAAGATTCGGGAAGCTTTCGTGTCATTCACGATCTCGCAGTACCTCAAGTACTCGGGGGAAGCACCCGATCATTACCTTTCCCTAGACGACACTAACATAGGGTCCACTGTTGATACACGGCCCTTGTGTATAAGCAAAAGATTGTGGGACTGTGCCCTTTTCACATTATCACGCATACACGAAGGGACCAACGGTGTGTCCGGTGCCTTGTGAAAACAGTCATGGCCGCCTATCCAAGCACGACCCCGTCCCGAGAGTGACCTCAAGTCACACCCGTCACTAGTAATGTGGGCACCATGCTAGTATCAGCCTAAGTAATCAATAATGCCCCGTCCCATAAAGGGGTAGAGTGGTTGCACATGTTTGGTTGGGACGGTAATCACACATAAATCTAATCCATCATTTTACACACACACCAAAAGCTCTCTTCGGTACACCACTTTTTCCTCAAGTGGTGACCTTAGTTCAACATCTCCCAAGGGCATTAGGGGCACCTGATGGGGTTTTCGAAAGAATGTAACCATGAAGAGTTCATGGTACACATGCATAATTATGCATCAACTAGTCTCTTGACAATGCGATCATGAACAAGGTAAAGTCATGAGTAGGGGTATGCATCATGTGGTGGTTCACAACAAGTTTACCACCGTCATATTTCATCATCATGCAATCGTAAAAAGGGTACCGATGAACAAGAGGGGTGTCATGGTCAAAGGGCTGCTTGCCTGGCTTAGCAAAATCTTCGGGGTCTTGAAAGTCTTCTGATCCAATCTCTTTTGCCAACAATGCAATCTATCATCGCAAAATACCAACGAGAAAAATAAGGCAATAGAAAAACAAAAATATCAAAGTGCTCAGGAAAAATGTCAACTTATTTTTGTTAAATACTAGGGAGAAAACAAAGAAGGGGAAAATTCTTAGTTTTGGATTTGGAGTTAGGGGGACAGAGTAGTGTATTTTCAAACAGAGATTTTACTGTTCAAATTTGAATTTAAATTTGAACAGTACAGAAAAGTGTAATGGATGTGTATGAAGGTTACATCAATAAATAGGTGGGATTATTCTAAGATTTTAGGAGTTGGAATATTGCATTTGGATTAATATTTAATTCTATGGAATTTTTTGGAAAAAATCACAGAAAAAGAAAAGGGGAAAGGGCACTGTGCCACGAGGCCTAAACAGCCGCAGCGTAGCAGGCCCGGTGGAGAGAGGGCCCAGACGAGCCAGGGCGACGCGCGTGCGCCAGATTTAAACCTGACGAGCGGGCCCCAGGCGCCAGTGAGATAGAGAGAGGGGGGCGAGGGAGAAGAGAGGCTGACAGGCGGGGCCCACCTGTCATCCCTAACCCTACGACAGAGGGCCGACAAGCTCACTGGCGATGTTTCTCGGCACGATGGTGTGAGCTGATGGCACCGTTGGACTCCTCGTCGAGTCGCCGTTCGGGGGGAGGTGGAGGTGGTCGCCGGAGCGGCCTGGTTCGATGGCGACGAGGAGGCACGACGGAGGAGCTTCGGGTGGCGGCGGTTCCGACTGTTTTCGGCAGCTAAAGAGAGGGTAAACAAGGGGGAGATGGCCAGTGGTGTTCGGGGGTTCCAGATCGAGGCAGAGGAGGATCGGGGGAGGCCTGTACCTCGCGAACTCTGGCGAGCCGAAGCGGCGGATCTCGAGCTCGATCTCGAGCTCGGGTGCTCCTGGAGGAGAGCTGAGGGCATAGGGGGCAGATTTGGAGTGGGTAGCAGCGAGTGGTGGTGAGGGGGAGGCTCGGGAAGGCCTTTAAGTAGGCGAGCTACGGCTCACCGTAGACCCATGCGTCGGCGAGGTCGTTGCCGTTGTTGTGGGTCACGGGGGTGCGCGTGGGCAAGTTTGGGGTGCTCGTGGGTTCGGTCCAGAGCGAGAGAAAGAAGAGAGAGGGAGCAGGAGGGTCTAGAGGCGCCGCGCGTGTGAGCACGCTCACTGGTGCGCTCGGGCGGTCGTCGCGCGTGCGAGCTGGGGCGAGAGGAGGGAGAATGAGAAGGGGGACCAGGCTGTGGCGTGTTGCGGATGCCGAGGAGCATCGTCGGGCGCGCTGGGGAGGCCCGAGGTGGCCATAGGTGGTTGGCAGGGGGCGGCTACAGCATGGGAGCGCACTGTTTTGGCAAAGTGGGCACGACCAAGCATGTCTGGTAGCTCTCGGGAGGAGTAAACAAAGGGGAAGGGGCCTTGGATGCCATGGATGGCAAGTAGGAGTGGAGTGGGGTTGAGAGAGAGAGAGAGAGGGGGAAATGGGCTGTCCAGAGAGAGAAAGTGGGGTTTTACCCCTCCAATAATTGAGTTGTGGATTTGCCACTGTTACTGGAGGTGCAAAGGGAGTAGGAGGGGCTGTGGTAAAAAGTGGAACTCATGGAGATTAGTGGAAGAGGCCCAAACATGGTTTTTAGTTAACATGCAGAAGGTGTTTGATATGGTTTTGGGGTACTTGCACTAATTTCCTTCTTGTGCCACTATGCAGGGGTGTTTGTCATGACAAAATGACAGGGTAGAAGGAAGATGAGCTCATTTGGAAGAGTTTGCTAATGAAACTTTGGAAACCCTAGAAATTAGCAGAAATTAACTTGTGTAGATCTAGTTGAGAAAATCACTTCCCCTTGATGCACCACTTGGTGTAGTGGCCTCATTTGGTCATGTGAACATGCTCACAGAAGTTGGGGTCAAGGAGAGAAAGTTGGTAGTACAAAGTTGTTCAAAATTGATTCTGGTCAGAGAGGGTTTGGGGGGGATTTGGTGATGTTATCTTGTTCTCCAAGACACGAGGCTTGGCAAGATCATCCAATATCTCATATGTGACATTCTGGAATTTTCCTGGATTTATTTGAAAATATTTCTTGTAGAAATATTTCAAATATTTTAAATGGACAGAAATGGTTTTGGAGGGGTTTGCCCAATATTTTGAACATGATCATGCGTTGAAACTCTTATATATCGAAAATATATGTCCACTAAGTTTCCCTGATTTTTCCCAAATATTTTTAAAGCTTTAAAATAATTTTAACCTATTAAAGACCATTTCTGGCCTTAAGAAAAAGCCTTTGAATAAAATAGTAAAATAACTTTTAAAATTATATTTTTGTGGTTCATGGGAGTCCTACACCTAATAGGTTTCAATTTTACCTTTTGAAAGATTTTTCACACCCAAAATCAAGTACTTGCAGTGCGAATCTCAATTCAGGTGTTTTTGGAAAACTAATTTTTGGAAATTCTATTTGGCCAAATTATTTTTGTAAGAAAATACTATACTGTTCTATACACATGGTATGATCATTGGGTAGAAGTTTGGAGCAAGGGGATGAAGTATAGAAGGTGAAGCTTTGTTGACCTTGAAGAGCACTTGAAAACACGGAGAAAAAGACCAAGTCAAATAAAAAGCCAAATAATGCACAAGTTTTTGTCAAACCACACTTTATCATGATTTATTAGCTTTAGTGCTGTGGCATGAAAAACAGGGTGTGACACACCTACCCTCCTTACAAGAATCTCGTCCCCGAGATTCCCAAACTAGGCGTGGAAAGGAATACGAAAACTGGATCTTGGGGTAGTCTTCATGTCCTCATACTGCTTGTGCCTCTGAGGGGTGCTCCATTGAATCTTGAAGTACTATATGGCGTGGCTTCGTGTATAACGTTCTTCTTGATCTAGGTTGCTAATGGGTCTCTCACGGTGGGTCAGGCTAAGCTGTGGGTTGATGGCTCGGTGATCGATGTCCTCATAGAGATCATGCTTGTTAGGAAGTTGAAAACGTTTCCAGAGTGGTTTCATGTGGAAAAACATTGTGCACAGTGGGTGACTCGGGTGGTAACTCTAGCTGGTAGCCGTCTATTCTTCGTCTTGCAGTGACCTCAGATGGGGTTGTTAAATCTTGGTGTGACCTTCCCTTTGACATGGAAATGCTTGGTTCCTTTGAGAGAAGTGGCTTCCAGATACACCTGGTCTTCGACACGGATGTTTACTTCTTGACGATGGTGGTTGGTGTAGTTCTTCCTTCTGGACATGGTGGTCTTAAAATGTCTTCTAACCAGCTGAACGACTCTTCTTTTGTTTTCAGGTAGACAAGTATGTCGCCAAATAAAGATGACAACTAACTTGTCCAAGTACTCCATGAAATCTATGGGGTACGCAAAGTAGGCTGGGGTATTGGTGGCGGTCTCGATTGAGCATTGGAAAAGGTCTTCTTGTCCTAGAGCCAAAGCCCATGGTCATGATCCGACCATGTTGTGGCTTGGTAGGGTTTAAGGGCTTCAAGGATTCTAGTGTGTGGCTGAATGCTTATCATCTTATCCTTAAGAATGGTTTCTGAGATGCCAATTGTTCTATCTAGCCTCCAAACAAATCACATTATATTACCGAAAGAATAATCTCGTATAGGTCAACTCCAATCATCACTCATGCTATTCATATCCTCATGGCTCCCGAGAGGGGTTCTAACAAAATCATACATGTCTACTATCCCCAGACCCATGTGTATGGCTATCCTCATGTAAAAAACCATGGGTAGAACATACAACTGCCAAACTTGAATTAAACATGACAATCCAAGTGCTCAGCCTATTCTTGCAAGGCCCGAGATAGTGCATTTCTATCCTAAGGAAACACGTCGTATTCACTTTAAATAGGGCACCGTCTAAATATGTTGAGACGACACCGTATGAATTATGGTTTGGGAAGAAACCTAAGTTATCATTTCTGAAAGTTCGGGGATGCGATGCTTATGTCAAGAAACTTCAACCTGAAAAGCTCGAACCCAAATTGGAAAAGTGCGTCTTCATAGGTTACCCTAAGGAAACTATTGGGTATACCTTATACCTCAGATCCAAAGGCAAGATCTTTGTTGCCAAGAATGTATCCTTTCTGGAGAAAGAGTTTCTCTCAAAAGAAGTAAGTGGGAGGAAAGTAGAACTTGATGAGGTACCCCCTCTTGAAATGGAAAGTAGCACAGCTCGGGAAGATGTTTCTGTGGTGCCTGCACCGACTAGATAGGAAGTTGATGATGATGATCATGAAACTTCAGATCAAGTTGCTACTGAACTTCGTAGGTCCACGAGGACACGTTGCACACCAGAGTGGTACGACAACCCTGTCCTGGAAATCATGTTGTTAGACAACGGTGAACCTTCGAACTATGAAGAAGTGATGGCGGGCTCGGATTCCAACAAAATGGCTTAAAGCCATGAAATCTGAGATAATCCATGTATGATAACAAAGTATGGACTTTGGTGGACTTGCCCGATGGTCGGCGAGCCATAGAAAATAAGTGGACCTTTAAGAAGAAGATTGACATGGATGGTAATGTGACCGTCTATAAGGCTCGGCTTGTCGCTAAGGGTTATCGAGAAGTTCAAGGAGTTGACTATGATGAGACGTTCTCACCCGTAGAGAAGCTGAAGTCCGTCCGAATCATGTTAGAAATTGTCGCATTCCATGATTATGAGATCTGGCAAATGGACGTCAAAACGGCATTCCTTAACGGTTTCCTTAAGGAAGAATTGTATATGATATAACCGGAATGTTTTGTCGATCCTAAGAATGCTGACAAGGTATGCAAGCTCCAGCGCTCCATCTATGGGCTGGTGCAAGCATCTCGGAGTTGCACATTCACTTTGATGAAATGATCAAAGCATTTGGGTTTATACAGATTTATGGAGAAGCCTGTATTTACAAGAAAGTGAGTGGGAGCTCTGTAGATTTTCTCATATTATATGTGGATGACATGCTATTGATGGGAAATGATATAGAACTTTTGGAAAGCATAAAGTCCCACTTGAATAAGTGTTTTTCTTCGAAGGACCTTGGAGAAGTTGCTTACATATTAGGCATCAAGATCTATAGAGATAGATCGAGACACCTCATTGGTCTTTCACAAAGCACATACCTTGATAAGATATTGAAGAAGTTCAATATGGATCAGTCTAAGAAGGTGTTCTTGCCTGTATTGCAAGGTGTGAGATTGAGCACAACTCAATGCCCGACCTTGGCAGCAGAAATAAAAAAGACGAGTGTTATCCCCTATGCCTTGAATGTAGGCTCTATTATGTATGCCATGCCGTGTACCAGACCTGACGTGAACCTTGCCATAAGTTTGGTAGGGAGGTACCAAAGTGATCCTGGTATGGAACAGTGGACAACAGTCAAGAATATCCTGAAGTACCTGAAAAAGACTAATGATATGTTTCTCGTTTATGGAGGTGTCGAAGAGCTCGTCGTAAAGGGTTACGTCGACGCTAGCTTTGACACAGATGTGGATGACTCCAAGTCACAAACTGGATATGTGTATATTTTGAATGGTGGGGCAGTTAGCTGGTGCAGTTGCAAGCAAATCGTAGTGGCGGGATCTACATGTGAAGTGGACTACATAGTTGCTTCGGAAGCAGCGCAGAAAGGAGTCTGGATGAAGGAGTTTATCACCGACCTAGGAGTGATTTCCAATGCGTCGGGCCCGATGACTCTCTTTTGTGACAACATTGGAGATATTGCCATTGCCAAGTAGCCCAGGTTTCACAAGAAGACCAAGCACATCAAGCGCCGCTTCAACTCCATTCGTGAATATATTCAAGATGGAGACATAGATATTTGTAAAGTACATACGGATCTGAATGTCGCAGATCCGTTGACTAAACCTCTTCCACGAGAAAAACATGATCAACACTAGAACTCTATGGGTGTTCGATTCATCACAATGTAACTAGATTATTGGCTCTAGTGCAAGTGGGAGACTGTTGGAAATATGCCCTAGAGGCAATAATAAAATGGTTATTATTATATTTCCTTGTTCATGATAATTGTCTATTATGCATGCTATAATTGTATTAACCGGAAACCGTATACATGTGTGAATACATACACCACAACATGTCCCTAGTGAGCCTCTAGTTGACTAGCTCGTTGATCAATAGATGGTTATGGTTTCCTGACCATGGACATTGGATGTCATTGATAACAAGATTGCATCATTAGAAGAATGATGTGATGGACAAGACCCAATCCTAAGCATAGCACAAGATCGTGTAGTTCGTTTGCTAGAGCTTTTCTCATGTCAACTATCTTTCCTTAGACCATGAGATTGGGCAACTCCCAGATGCCATAGGAATGCTTTGGGTGTATCAAACATCACAACATGACTGGGTGACGATAAAGGTGCACTACAGGTATCTCCGAAAGTGTCTGTTGGGTTGGCATGAATCGAGACTGGGATTTGTCATTGTGTATGACGGAGAGGTATCTCTGGGCCCACTTAGTAATGCATCATCATAATGAGCTCAATGTGACTAAGGAGTTAGCCACGGGATCATGCATTATGGAATGAGTAAAGAGACTTGCCGATAACGAGATTGAACGAGGTACGGGGATACCAACGATCGAATCTCGGGCAAGTAACATACCGATGGAGAAAGGGAACTGTATACGGGATTGATTGAATCCCCGACATCGTGGTTCCTTCGATGAGATCGTCATGGAACATGTGGGAGCCAATATGGATATCCAGATCCCACTATTGGTTATTGGCCGGAGAGATGTCTCGGTCATGTCTGCATGGTTCCCGAACCCGTAGGGTCTACACACTTAAGGTTCGGTGACGCTAGAGTTGTAATGGGAAATTGTATGTGCTTACCGAAAGTTGTTCGGAGTCCTGTATGTGATCCCGGACATTACGAGGAGTTCCGGAATGTTCCGGAGGTGAAGATTTATATATGGGAAATCCAGTTTCAGTCGCCTGAAGGTTTCGGGGCTATCGGTATTGTACGGGGACCACCGAAAGGTGCCCGGTGGTCCACCGGGTGGGGCCACCTACCCCGGGGGGGGGGAATGGGCTGAATATGGGTGGACCCAGTCCCCTAGTGGGCTGGTGCGCCCCCAAGGGCCCAAGGCGTCTAGGGTTGGAAACTCTAGGGGTGGGGGCGCCTCCCAGCTGCTTGGGGGGCAAGTCTCCCCCCTAGGCTGCCGCCTCCCCTCTAGATGCATCTAGGGGGGCCTATCCCCTCTCCCCTTCACCCTATAAATAGAGGTGGTGGGAGGGAAGCCACACCTCAGCCCCTTGCGCAGCCCTCCCCCTCCTACACCTCCTCCTCCTCCATTGAGCTTGGCGAAGCTCTGCCGGAGAACCACGAGCTCCGCCACCACGCGGTCGTGCTGCCGGAGTTCTCCCTCAACTTCTCCTTTCCCCTTGCTGGATCAAGAAGTAGGAGACGTCCCCGGGTTGTACATGTGTTGAGCGTGGAGGCACCATCCATTCGTTGCTTGGATCGGATCTTCCGTGATTTGAATCACCGTGAGTACGACTCCATCAACCGCGTTCTTGTAACGCTTCCGCTTAGCGATCTTCAAGGGTATGAAGATGCACACACTCTCTCTCTATCTCTCTCGTTGCTAGCATCTCCTAGATTGATCTTGGTGACACGTAGGATTTTTTTTGAATTATTACTATGTTCCCCAACATATCTTTATGATCACCGAGTTATGTTGTGACGTTTGATAGCACACAAGGTATTCCTCCGGTATTCGGGAGTTGCATGATCTCATGCTCGAAGGAACCTGTATTTCACATTCAAGAATGCAGTAGCAATAATCTGAACAATCATATGCTAAGCTAATGGATGGGTCTTGTCCATCACATCATTCTCCTAATGATGTGATCCCGTTATCAAATGACAACACATTTCTATGGTTAGGAAACCTTAACCATCTTTGGTCAACGAGCTAGTCTAGTAGAGGCTTACTTGGGACACATTATTTTTTGTATTCACACATGTATTTAAGATTCTGGTCAATAAAATTCTAGCATGAATAATAAACCTTTATCATGATTAAGGTAATATAATAATAACCATTTTATTATTGCATCTTGGGCATATTTCCATCTGTGTCCCACTTGCACTAGAGTCAATAATCTAGTTCATATCACCATGTGATTTAACACCCATAGTTCACATCGCCTTGTGACCAACACCCAAAGAGTTTACTAGAGTCAATAATCTAGTTCGCATTTCCATCCAATTAATACCCAAAGAGTACTAAGGTGTGATCATGTTTTGCTTGTGAGAGAAGTTTAGTCAACATGTTTGCCACATTCACATCCGTATGTATTTTGCAAATATCTATGTCTACAATGCTCTACAGGGTGCTACTCTAGCTAATTGCTCCCACTTTCAATACGTATCCAGATTGAGACTCATAGTCATCTGAATTGGTCTCAAAGTTTGTATCAAGGTAACCCTTTACGACGAACTCTTTATCACGTCCATAACAGAAAAATATTTCCTTAGTCCTCTTAGGTAGCTAAGGATAATTTTGACCGTTGTCCAGTGATCTACTCCTGGATCAGTATTGTACCCCCTTGGCAATCTCATGGCAAGGTACAAAATAGGTCTGGTACACAACATGGGATACTTTATAGGACCTATGACCGAGGCATAGGGAATGACTTTCATTCTCTCTCTATCTTCTGCTGTGGTCGTGTTCTGAGTCTTACTCAACTTCACACCTTGCAACACAGGCAAGAACCCTTTCTTTGTCTGATCTATTTTGAACTTCTTCAAAACTTTGCCAAGGTATGTGCTATGAGAAAGCCCTATTAAGCGTCTTGATCTATCCCTATACATCTTGATGCCCAATATATAAGCAGCTTCACCGAGGTCTTTCATTGAATTTTTTTATTCAGGTATCCTTTTATGCTATCCAGAAAATCTACATCATTTCCAATCAACAATATCTCATCCACATATAATATTAGAAATCTTACAGAGCTCCCACTCACTTTCTTGTAAATATAGGCTTCACCGTAAGTCACCTCCTGAAAGCGTATATTCCAATTCCGAGATGCTTGCACCAGTCCATAGATGGATCGCTGGGCTTGCACACTTTGTTAGCACCTTTTGGACCGATAAAAAACTTCCATTTGCAACATATACAACCTCTTCCTCAAGAGACTGTTAAGGAATGCAAGGTTTTTGACATCTATTTACCATATTTCATAATCATAAAACATGGCAATTGCTAACATGATTCAGAGAAACTTAAGCATCGCTACGGATGAGAAAGTCTCATTGTAGTCAACCCCTTGAACTTGTCGAAAATGTTTCACGACAAGTCGAGCTTTGTAGATAGTGATATTACCGTCAGCGTCTGTCTTCGTCTTGAAGATCCATTTATTCTTTATGGCTTGCCGATCATTGGGAAAATCCACCAAAGTCCATACTTGGTTTTCATAGATGGATCCTATCTCAGATTTCATGGCCTCAAGCCATTTATTGGAATCTGGGCTCATCTTAGATTCTACATAGTTCTTAGGTTTGCCATGGTCTAATAACATAACTTCCAAGACAGGATTACCATACCACTCTAGTGCTGATCGTGCTCTGGTCGACCTACGAGGTTCAGTAGTAACTTGTTCTAAAGTTTAATGATCATTATCATTTGCTTCCTCTCTAGTTGGTGTAGGTATCAGGGGAGCGGTTTTCTTTGATGGGCTACTTTCCAATTCGAGAGAAGGTACAAGTACCTCCGCAAGTTCTACTTTCCTCCCACTCACTTCTTTCGAGATAAACTCCTTCTCTAGAAAGGACCCATTCTTAGCAACAAAGATCTTGCCTTCAGATCTGTGGTAGAAGGTGTACTGAGGGAGTCCTGGATTAGGGGGTGTCCAGATGTCCGGACTAAGACCTTTGGCCGGACTCCCGAACTATGAAGATACAAGATTGAAGACTCCGTCCCGTGTCCGGATGGGACTTTCCTTGGCGTGGAAGGCAAGCTTGGCGATACGATATGAAGATCTCCTCCCATTGTAACCGACTCTGTGTAACCCTAGCCCTCTCCGGTGTCTATATAAACCGGAGAGTTTTAGTCCGTAGGACGAACAACAATCATACCATAGGCTAGCTTCTATGGTTTATCCACTTCGATCTCATGGTAGATCTACTCTTGTACTACTCATATCATCAATATTTATCAAGCAGGAGTAGGGTTTTACCTCCATCGAGAGGGCCCGAACCTGGGTAAAAACATCGTGTCCCTTGTCTCCTGTTACCATCCGCCTAGACGCACAGTTCGGGACCCCCTACCCGAGATCCGCCGGTTTTGACACCGACATTGGTGCTTTCATTGAGAGTTCCTCTGTGTCGTCGCCTTTAGGCCCGATGGCTTCTTCGCTTGTCAATCGCAATGCGGTCCGGGATGAGACTTTTCTCCCCGGACAGATCTTCGTATTCGGCGGCTTCGCACTGCGGGCCAACTCGTTCGGCCATCTGGAGCAGAACGAAAGCTACGCCCCTGGCCATCAGGTCAGGTTTGGAAGCTTAAACTACACGGCCGACATCCACGGGGACTTGATCTTCGACGGATTCGAGCCATGACCGGGCGCGCCACACTGTCACGATGGGCATGATTTAGCTCTGTCATCGGACAACGCCCAGAGCGTCGCTCAGGTGTCCGCTCCGATCATTAGCTCGGAGCCCACTACGTCAGTCGGGGACGTACGGTTGGATGCCGCCCCGGAAACTGCAACCTCTACGGTGATAGAGCCGGATACCAGCCTAGTCCCTCGCAAGGCCCGTGACTCCAAGGTGCCGGACTCTGATTCGGACTCCGTAAATCCCGCACCTCTTCCGATTAAGCCCGATTGGGCTCCGGTCATGGAGTTCACCGCCGCGGACGTCTTTCAGCACTCGCCTTTCGGCAATATCCTAAATTCATTAAAGTCTCTCTCTTTGACAGGAGAGCCCTGGCCGAACTATGGCCAACACGGTTGGGATACAGACGACAAAGAAATTTGAAGCCCACCCACCACCCACTTCGTAGCCACTGTCGACGATTTAACCGACATGCTCAACTTTGACTCCGAAGACATCGACGGCATGGACGCCGATGAAGGAGACGATCAAGAACCAGCACCTATAGGGAACTGGAAAGCCACCTCGTCATATGACATATACATGGTGGACACCCCTAAAGCGGGGGATGGCAAGGAGAAAACGGAGGATGACCCCTCAAGAAAGCAGCCGAAGCGCCGACGTCAGCGGCGCCGCTCTAAGTCCCGCCAAAGAAAAAACGGCGATTCCGGCACCGGAGATAACAACACGCCAGACAGTGCTGAAGACAACCCGTCCAGCAGGATTCAGTGCAGGAGGATGAAGGAGCCGGCCCTCATGTGAGAGCGGCCGACAAAGAGGATGAGGACGACAATTACATGCCTCCCTCCGAAGACGAGGCAAGCCTCGACGACGACGAATTCGTCGTGCCAGAGGATCCCGTCGAACAAGAGTGTTTCAAACACAGGCTCGTAGCCACGGCAAGCAGCCTCAAGAAGAAACAGCAGCAGCTTAGAGCTGACCAAGACTTGCTAGCCGACAGATGGACGAAGTCCTGGCGGCCGAAGAATATAAACTAGAATGCCCATCCAAGAGCTACCCAAAGCGCAGGCTGCTACCCCATCATGAGGAGGAAGCAACTAAACCTACATCACCAGCGTACGATGCGCCCGACCGGCCACCCCGTGGCCGTGATAGAGAGGCCTTCAGGCCCTCAGCCCAAGCTGCACCGCGACACCGCTCAAAACATACCAGAGTACGGGGAGACGCAACAGACCTGCGAGACATCTTGGAGAATAAGGCAAGGCAAACAAGATTGATCTACGGATCGCATGGGCGCCCCGCTTCACGTGATGCTAGGCGTCACGCTGGACATAATAAGTATGGCCCGGCCGAATACAACAGACCAAGCTCGTCCGAGCTGCGTCAAGATATAGCCCAGTACAGGGGCGCCGCACACCCACTATGCTTCACAGACGAAGTTATGGATCATCAAATCCCCGAGGGCTTCAAACCCATAAACATCGAATCATACGATGGCACAACAGATCCCGTGGTATGGATCGAGGATTATCTCCTTCATATCCACATGGCCCGTGGTGATGATCTACACGCCATCAAATACCTCCTGCTCAAGCTTAAAGGACCAGCTTGACATTGGCTTAACAGCCTGCCAGCAGAGTCAATCAGTTGTTGGGAGGACCTGGAATCCGCATTCCTTGACAACTTCAAGGGCACGTATGTGCGACCACCAAACGACGATGACCTAAGCCACATAATCCACTAGCCAAAGGAATCGGCCAGACAATTCTGGACACGGTTCCTGTCGTGGATTTGTCACGGCAGATGTCCTAGCTAAAGGACTTAGTCGTGGAGCCATCGCTACGAGTTTACTTGAAGGGGTTAAAGCAGACACAAAGACACGAGGGGTTTATACTAGTTCGGCCCCTTCGATGAAGGTAAAATCCTACGTCTAGTTGTGGTGGAATTGATGTGGTCTCGATGGCTAGGGAGCAAACAAGCTTCGCCTAGACTCGAGTTGTTGTTGTCTCTCTCGAACAGCCGCCGGATCGTCCCCTTATATACACGGGTGACGCCCGTCGGTCCATAGAGTCCCAACCGGTTCATATTCGTATCCCGGTTGGTATCTCTCTATTCCTAACTTACAATACAAGTTATACATCAGGTCGTTTTACGGCTACAGATTCTAAACCGACTATAGGCCTTGGGCCTTCACCTGCTTATACCACTATGAAGTTAACCCGGCCCAAGTAGGCCGGTTTACGCCTAGTGGTAATATCCCCAACAGTTCCTAACAAAGAAAAATCAAATAGTCGATTGTCCGGACGCCGAGGCCCTTACAGCCTTCAGGCACAACATCCGAGACGAATGGCTTGCCCGGTACCTAGGACAGGAAAAGCTGAAATCCATGGCAGCCCTCACGATGCTCATGACCCGCTTCTGTGCGGGAGAAGACAGCTGGCTGGCTCGTAGCAATAACATAACCAAGAGCCCCGGCAATTTGGATACCAAGGATAACAACGGCAGGTCACGTCGCAACAAGCATAAGCGCCGCATTAACGGTGACAATACTGAAGATACGGCAGTCAATGCCGGATTCAGAGGCTCCAAACCCGGTCAACGAAAGAAGTCATTCAAAACAAACCCTCCGGGCCCATCCAACTTAGACTGGATACTCGACCGCTCGTGCCAGATACATGGCACCCCCGAACAACCAGCCAACCACACCAACAGGGATTGTTGGGTGTTCAAGCAGGCAGGCAAGTTAAGTGCCGAAACCAGAGACAAGGGGCTGCGTAGCAACCACGAGGAGGAGCCCCGGCCGCCGAACAACAGAGGACAGAAGGGATTCCCCCCGCAAGTGCGGACGGTGAACATGATATACGCAACCCACATCCCCAAAACGGAGCGGAAGCATGCTCTCAAGGACGTCTATGCGTTGGAGCCAGTCGCCCCAAAGTTCAACCCGTGGTCCTCCTGCCCGATCACTTTTGATCGAAGGGACCACCCCACTAGCATCCGTCACTGCGGATTCGCTGCATTGGTCCTAGACCCAATCATTGACGAATTTCACCTTACTAGAGTCCTAATGGACGGCGGCAGTAGCCTGAACCTGCTTTACCAGGACACAGTGCGAAAAATGGGCATCGATCCTTTAAGGATTAAACCCACAAAGACAACCTTCAAAGGTGTCATACCAGGTGTAGAGGCCAGCTGTACAGGCTTGGTTACACTTGAAGTGGTCTTCGGATCCCCGGATAACTTCCGAAGCAAGGAGTTAATCTTCGACATAGTCCCATTCCGCAGCGGCTATCACGCCCTGCTGGGACGAACCGCATTTGCGAAGTTCAATCCAGTGCCGCACTATGCATATCTCAAGCTCAAGATGCTAGGACCTCGCAGAGTCATCACGGTAAATGGAAACACCAAACGCTCTCTCCGAACGGAGGAGCACACGGCGGCCCTGGCGGCGGAAGTACAGAGTAGCCTCTCCAGGCAATCCTCCAACCCAGGTATCAAACATCCGGACAACGTCAAGTGAGCCCGAAGTAACCTACAACAAATCCGGCTGGCACGTCCCGAGCAAGCATAACAGTGCGGCCCCAACCCCAGCCCCCGCCAAATGGCAATACTGGTACCACGCGTACATAACTACGCCTTAGAGATACCATGGGCATAAGGGGAGGGGCACAACAACGGCACACCCAGAAGACGGCTCAACCGCACTAAGGGGCTCACTATTCCGCCGTTTACTTTTTAGACACTTTCAGGACCCAACTATTCGGAAGGCCTGTCCGACAATACACTCGCCGAACACACGATGCAACAACCAGGAAGAGAACAAGCCATGTCAAAAGTCCAGGTGGTCTCTATAACGAGTTTAATACCTGTTTTACTTACAATCCCGCAGCTTGCCCCTGGAGGGGAACATGTCAAATACTCCCATCTCTTGCTTACCGCACTTCTTGTATCGTTCTGCTTTCGCAGCAGCACTTTTTTAATAAACAATATATAGCTCTTACCTATTATTGTACTTATCTATTTTTTATACAAATATGTTCAGTCATGACATTGTGCAACCGTACACTTTGGTGCGGACAATACAACAGGGGCTTACAACACCCCATAACATGGTGTGAGAAGACCAAACACTCTCACGAGTGCGGCACCCCGAACTTATAGCACTATATGCATCGGCTCCGAATCATGTCTTTGGTCAATAGTTGGGTTTGCCCGGCTCCCATGTTTTGGTACCTTACGTTCTGCATTGTTGGCTAAGGTAGCACTGGGAGAACTACTGCGATTGTGCCCCAGTTGAGCTGGGTTAACACCTCAGTAGAGAAAGCTAAAACTGACAGTCATGATAGTGCGAGAGGCCGGTCGCTGTTCGCGAGGTTTTTTCGAGTCCTTAAAGACTTATGCCGCTTCGAGCGAGGAACCGGACTTATCCAGCCTAGGCGTGGATAGCGCCCCGAACTCGGTCTTCCGAATACTAGGGGCTTCGCCGAAATTTAAAATTATTGAATTCTATGGCTAAGTGAGAGTGATAAAGCATTATAAGTCCGATGGCCTGGTTCGTTGTGCTGAGTGCCTCCCTAGATGGACCCAAGAATGGGAACAAGAGCGCTCAGGTTTATCCCGAACACCCCAGCACTCGTGGCATGGGGGTCGAAGCCGACGACTTGCATCTCTCAGATTTGATAAACGGCCGCACAGAAGGTAATATTTTAAATCAACAACCGTTGCTTAACGCATATGAACAAAGCTTCAGCGTACAGGATAACACATGCGAGTCTACTCAAATATTACATCTTTGGAGCACTCATCCGCTATACGGCGGGCGCCCTTCAGAACGCCATTATAATACATCTCGGGCATATGATACTCCTTGCCCGGCGGTGGCGCGTCCGTCAACAGCTTCTCCGCATCTAGCTCGCCCCAGTGCACCTTCGCACGGGCAAGGGCCCGACGGGCACCTTCAATACAAACGGAGCACTTGATGACCTCAATCCACGGACACGCGTCCACCAGCCGCCGCACCAGACCGAAATAGCTCCCAGGCATGACTTCTCCAGGCCACAGCCGAGCTATGAGGCCCTTCATGGCCTGTTCGGCCACCTTGTGGAGCTCGACCAGCTGCTTCAGCTGGTCGCTCAGGGGCATCGGATGTTCGGCCTCAGCGTACTGAGACCAGAACACTTTTTCCATTGAGCTCCCCTCTTCGGCTCGGTAGTATGCGGCAGCGTCAGACACACTACGAGGCAGATCGGCGAACGCTCCTGGAGAGCTCCGGATTCGGGTAAGTAACAGATAATTAACTTTTATATTTTTGATTTGCATAAAGAATGCCTTGCCCGCCGCTATCTTCTTCATCGCCTCGATCTCCTGAAGGGCCTTTCGGGCTTCGGCCTTAGCGGTCTTGGCACTCTCAAGAGCCAAGGCAAGCTCGGACTCTCGAGTCTTCGAGTCACGCTCCAAACTCTCATGTTTTTCCACGAGCGCCTGGAGCTCTTGCCGCACCTCCGCCACCCGCGCCTCCTGCTTCTCTCACTCGGTGCGCTCCAAGGCCGCACTCTTCTCGGCCTTGGAGACCGCCTCTTTCAGGGTCGCCACCTCGTTCGTGGCTCCTGCAACTTTAACGTTGGTCCTGTTAATATTTTGCAACCAAGTATTTCTATATACATTTACAGGAGGTACTATGTACCCTCTTTATCCTCGAGCTGCTTCTTGGCACGGCCGAGCTCGCTCTCGGACCGCTCGAGGCTTTCCTTCAATGCATTGACCTCCGCAGTCAGTGCGGCAGAGGTCAGCAGCGCAGCCTGCATTCCCATATTGACATATTTCTATTAGACTCCTGCGTACATCTTTTTAGATCCTCAGCTCGGCTTTTCTTTCCGAACACCGAACTGAGCATCGGGGGCTACTGTCAACGCGGTAACATTTATATATATATATATATATATATATATATATATATATATATATATATATATATATATGTTTTCGAACACATACCTCAAAGCCCGTTAACAGGCTTGAACAGGCTTCTGTCAGCCCACTCTTGGCAGACTGAACCTTCGGAATCACCGCACTCATAACAGTGCGGTGTTCCTCGTTGATGGAGGTGCCGTTAAGCGCCTCCAGCAAATTGTCCGGCGCCTCCCGATGGATGGAAGTCGCCGGCGTCGTAGGCTTGCCCTTCTTATGAAGGCACCGCCTGTCGGACTCCAGAACCGCTGATGGTTCCGGAGCAGTGTCCGGCCCGGGGCCGGACTTAGATCCCTTCGGGGCTTTACCCCCCTTGGGCCCGGAGTCTGGAAGGTCGCCTTGTGGCTCCTCCAGGACCGCCTCCTCCTGGTTTTGTCCCCTACGGGACTCCACCTCAGTGTCATCTGTGGAGAGAGGGGAGGAGACCGTCGGAAGTGAAGCGCTATTCACATCCGACGAATTCAGAGAGCCGCTCGACGAATCGCCAAGCTGAGTACGGGGCGGACTGCATAATTAGATTCGGTGTTAGAAGCTATCGAATGATAAAGGAATGCAATAAGTCATTCGGGGAGCCGGACACTTACGATTTAGCCAGGGGCTTGACCCTGGATGGCCATTCCCCCCGCCGTCTTCGGCGTCGGGGGCGTAGTCCGGCAGAAGGGTCTTCCCCTTCTTGGACCCTCCGGCTTCCCCAGTTGGGGCGGCCTTTCTTTTCGTGCCTCCCCCCATTGCAGGGGGGAGGCTTCTTCTTCTTCTTCCTCCTCCTCATCTTCGGAGGCGGAGGGAGCATTGGGGTTGTCGGGCAAATCCGACGCCCCCGGATACCGGGAACTCTTTCGGGTCCCCGTGGCCTTCTCCTTGGCCTTCTTCTCCGGCACCACGTGAGGTGCCGGAACCAGCAGATTTGCTAATTGCGCGTCTGCTGGGCCTTCAGGCAAAGGAGCTGGACAGTCAAACTGTCCGGATGTCCTCTTCCAGTCCTGTCAAAGGAATGGGAGTTTGGATCCCACATAAAGTCACACTATGAAATTCGGGTATCCCGTAAGGGACTAAATGTAAGCTTATTTCGGAGGCTTGATGTTTGGCGCAGAATCCGCGATCCTCGGTGACGGGAGGGGGGACCTCGGAACTCTTGAAAAGCACCTTCAAGGCGTCCTCGTGCTTCGTTTCGAAGAGCCGGCATAGAGTCTGGTGCTGGGCCGGGTCAAACTCCCACAAATTGAAGTCCCATCGTTGACACGGGAGGATCCGGCGGAAGAGCATGACCTGGACCATGTTGACAAGCTTGACCTTCTTGGTCACCAGGTCTCGGACGCAGGTTTGGAGTCCGGTCACCTCTTCCGGATTGCCCCACGACAGGCCCATCTCTTTCCAAGATGTGAGCCGGGTGGGGAAGCCGGATCAAAATTCGGGGGCCGCTACCCACTTAAGGTCACATGGTTCGGTGATATAAAACCACCCGATTGCCACCCTTTGATGGTTTCCACGAAGGCACCCTCGAGCCAGGTGACGTTGGCTATCTTGCCCACCATGGCACCTCCGCATTCCGCTTGTCGGCCTTTCACAACCTTCGGCTTGACGCTGAAGATCTTTAGCCATAGGCCAAAGTGGGGCTGGATGGGGAAGAAGGCCTCACACATGACGATGAACGCCGAGATATTGAGGATGAAGTTCGGGGCCAGATCGTGGATGTCCAGGCCGTAGTAGAACATGAGCCCCCGGACGAACGGGTGAAGAGGAAAACCCAGTCCGCGGAGGAAATGGGGAAGAAAAACAACCCTCTCATGGGGCCTGGGTGTGGGGATGAGTTGCCCCACATCTGGAAGCCGGTGCGCGATGTCGTTAGACAAGTATCCGGCCTTCCTCAGTTTTTTGATTTGCCCCTCCGTAATGGAGGAGGCCATCCATCTACCTCCCGCTCCGGACATGGTTGGAGAAGGTTGAGGTGGGAAGTGCGGGCTTGGGCGCTGGAGCTCGAGCGCGCAGGGACGGATAAGCAGAGGAGGAAGAAGGCGTGAATGGAAAGGGCGGATTCTTATCCCCTTATATGGGCGGCCAAAATTCCGAGCCCCCCCACCGGCCTAATAAAACTCGCTTATCTCCCAAGCGCCGCGGTTAATGGCGCGGTTGGGTTACCCACGCCCGTATTGATGAGAATCTCGGAATAAGGGGACACGATCTCTGCTTTGACAAGACGTGCCAAGGAAACCGCCTCGCTAAACGGGCTGAGGCAGAACAATAAAATGAATAAAATCCTAGCCGTGGCATGATGTCACGCCACGGAATACGTCAGCAGATCCGATTAACGCAAATACTATTCTCTCTATGGTGGAATGTGGAACTTATTGCAGAGCCGGACACTACCCTGGTGTTCAACATCTTCTATGAAGTATTCGAAGGAGGAACCCGCCTTGCAATGCCGAAGACAACTTGCGCGCCAGACTCATCATCATTGAAGCTTGGTTCAGGGGCTACTGAGGGAGACTTGGATTAGGGGTGTCCGGATGGCCGGACTAAGACCTTTGGCCGGATTCCCGAACTATGAAGATACAAGATTGAAGACTCTGTCCCGTGTCCGAATGGGACTTTCCTTGGCGTGGAAGGCAAGCTTGGCGATATGATATGAAGATCTCCTCCCATTGTAACCAACTCTGTGTAACCCTAGCCCTCTCCGGTGTCTATATAAACTGGAGAGTTTTAGTCCATAGGACGAACAACAATCATACCATAGGCTAGCTTCTAGGGTTTAGCCACTCCGATCTCGTGGTAGATCTACTCTTGTACTACCCATATCATCAATCTTAATCAAGCAGGAGTAGGGTTTTACCTCCATCGAGAGGGCCCGAACCTGGGTAAAAACATCATGTCCCTTGTCTCCTGTTACCATCCGCCTAGACGCACAGTTCGGGACCCCCTACCCGAGATCCGCCGGTTTTGACACCGACATGTACCTAATAGTTTCTTTAAGGTATCCTATGAAGACATACTTCTCCAATTTAGGTTCGAGCTTATCAGGCTGAAGCCTTTTGACATAAACATCGCATCCCCAAACTTTAAGAAATTACAACTTAGGTTTCTTGCCGAACCACCATTCATACAGTGTCATCTCAATGGATTTAAACGGTGCCCTATTTAACGTGAATGTGGTTGTCTATAATGCATAACCCCAAAACGGTAGTGGTAAATCGACAAGAGACATCATTGGACGCACCATATCTAATAAAGTACGGTTACGATGTTCGGACACACCATTACACTGTGGTGTTCCAGGTGGCGCGAGTCGTGAAATAATTCCACGTTGTTTTAAATGACGGCCAAACTCGTAACTCAAATATTCGCCTCCGCGGTCAGATCATAGAAACTTTATTTTCTTGTCACAATGATTCTCCACTTCACTCTGAAATTCTTTGAACTTTTCAAATGTTTCGAACTTGTGTTTCATCAAGTAGATATACCCTTGCCTACTCAAATCATCTGTGAAGGTCAGAAAATAACGATACTCGCCGCTTGCTTCAACCCTCATCAGACTGCTTACATTGGTATGTATTATTTCCAGTAAGTCATTAGCTCGCTCCATTGTTCCGGAGAATGGAGTTTTAGTCATCTTGTCCATGAGGCATGGTTTGCAAGTATCAAGTGGTTCCAAAAATCCATCTGCATGGAGTTTCTTCATGCACTTTACACGAATATGACCTAAATGACAGTGCCACAAGTATGTTGCACTATCATTATCAACTTTGCATCTTTTGGCATCAATATTATGAATATGTGTATCACTATGGTCGAGATTTAATAAACCATTTACATTAGGTGTATGACCATAGAAGGTTTTATTCATGTAAACAGAACAACAATTATTCTTTGACTTAAATGAATAACCGTATTGCAATAAATATGATCTATTGTTGTTCATGCTCAACGCAAACACCAAATAATATTTATTTTGGTTCAATACTAAACCCGAAGGTAGACGGAGTGTGCGATGCTGATCATATCAACCTTGGAATCACTTCCAACACACATCATCACCTCACCCTTAACTAGTCTCTGTTTATTCTGCAACTCTTATTTCCAGTTACTAATCTTAGCAACAAAACCAGTATTAAATACCCAAGGGCTACTATGAATACTAGTAAGGTACACATCAATAACATGAATATTAAATATACCTTTGTTCACTTTGCCATCCTTCTTATCCGCCAAGTATTTGGGGTAGTTCCGCTTCTAGTGACCATTCCCTTTGCAGTAGAAACACTCAGTTTCAGGCTTAGGTCCAGCTTTGGGCTTCTTCATGGGAGTGGCAACTTGATTTCCATTCATCTTGAAATTCCCATTCTTTCCCTTTGCCTTTTTTTCTTGAAACTAGTGGTCTTGTTAACCATCAACACTTGATGCTCTTTCTTGATTTCTACCTTCACCGATTTCAACATCACGAAGAGCTCGGGAAGCGTTTTCGTCATTCATTGCATATTATAGTTTATCATGAAGTTCTAGTAGCTTGGTGATAGTGACTAGAGAACTCTATGAATCACTATATTATCTGGAAGATTAACTCCCACTTGATTCAAGCGATTGTAGTACCTAGACATTCTGAGCAGAAGCTCACTGGCAGAGCAATTTTCCTCCATCTTGTAGGCAAAGTACTTGTCGGAGGTCTCATACCTCTCAACATGGGCATGAGTCTGAAATACCAATTTCAGCTCTTGGAACATCTCATGTGCTACATGGTGTTCAAAAGTTTTTGAATTCCTGGTTCTAAGTCATAAAGCATGGCGCACTAAACTATTAGGTAGTCATCATATCGAGCTTTCCAAATGTTCATAACGTTTGCATCTGCTCCGGCAATAGGTCTGTCACCTAGCGGTACATCAAGGACATAATTCTTCTATGCAACAATTTGGATAATCCTCAGATCACGGACCTAGTCCGCATCATTGCTACTATCATCTTTCAACTTAGTTTTCTCTAGGAACATATCAAAAAATAGGGGAGCTATATTGTGAGCTATTGATCTACAACATCAATATGCAAAAACTATTAAGACTAAGTTCATGATAAATTTAAGTTTAGTTAATCAAATTACTAATGAATACCCACCTAAATTAACATCCCTCAAGTTATTTAAGTGATACATGTTGGGGAAGATAGCAGAAATTCAAAAATTTTCTACGAATCACCAAGATCTATCTATGGAGAAACCAGCAACGAGGGGAAGGAGAGTGCATCTACATACCCTTGTAGATCGCTAAGCGGAAGCATTCAAGAGAACGGGGTTGAAGGATTCGTACTCGTCGTGATCCAAATCACCGGAGATCCTAGTGCCGAACGGACGGCACCTCCGCGTTCAACACACGTACAGCCCGGTGACGTCTCCCACGCCTTGATCCAGCAAGGAGAGAGGGAGAGGTTGAGGAAGACTCCATCTAGCAGCAGCACAATGGTGTGGTGGTGGTGGTGGAGCGTGGCAATCCTGCAGGGCTTCGCCAAGCACCGCGGGAGAGGAGGAGTAAGAGAGGTAGGGCTGCGCCAAGAGGGAGAGGTTCTCGTGTGTTGGGCAGCCCCCAGACCTCAAGTATTTATAGGGGGAGGGGAGGGGGCTGCGCCCCCTCTAGAGTTCCCTCCCCAGGGGTGGCGGCAGCCCCCAGATCCCATCTGGGTGGCGGCCAGAAGGGGATAGGGAGGAGGCGCACCTAGGGTGGGCCTTAGGGCCTATCTGCCCTAGGGTTTGCTCCCCTTCCCCACTTCCATGCGCCTTGGGCCCTGTGGGGGGGCGCACCAGCCCACCTGGGACTGGTCCCCTCCCACACTTGGCCCATGCAGCCCATCGGGGTTGCTGGCCCCACTTGGTGGACCCCCGGGACCCTCCCTGTGGTCCCGGTACGTTACCGAAAAAACCCGAAACTTTTCCGGTGACCAAAATAGGACTTCCCATATATAAATCTTTACCTCCGAAACTCCTCGTGACGTCCGGGATCTCATCCGGGACTCCGAACAACATTCGTTAACCACATACAAATTTCCTTTATGACCCTAGCGTCATCGAACCTTAAGTGTGTAGACCCTAGGGGTTCGGGAACCATGCAGACATGACCGAGACGTTCTCCGGTCAATAACCAACAGCGGGATCTAGATACCCATGTTGGCTCCCACATGTTCCACGATGATCTCATCGGATGAACCACGATGTCAAGGACTCAATCGATCCCGTATACAATTCCCTTTGTCTAGCGGTATTGTACTTGCCTGAGATTCGATCGTCGGTATGCCGATACCTTGTTCAATCTCGTTACCGGCAAGTCTCTTTACTCGTTCCATAACACATCATCCCGTGATCAACCCCTTGGTCACATTGTGCACATAATGATGATGTCCTACCGAGTGGGCCCAGAGATACCTCTCCGTTTACATGGAGTGACAAATCCCAGTCTCGATTCGTGCCAACCCAACAGACACTTTCGGAGATACCTGTAGTGCACCTTTATAGCCACCCAGTTACGTTGTGACGTTTGGTACACCCAAAGCATTCCTACGGTATCCGGGAGTTGCACAATCTCATGGTCTAAGGAAATTATACTTGACATTAGAAAAGCTTTAGCATACGAACTACATGATCTTTATGCTAGGCTTAGGATTGGGTCTTGTCCATCACATCATTCTCCAAATGATGTGATCCCGTTATCAATGACATCCAATGTCCATGGTCAGGAAACCGTAACCATCTGTTGATCAACGAGCTAGTCAACTAGAGGCTTACTAGGGACATGGTGTTGTTTATGTACCCACACATGTATCTGAGTTTCCTATCAATACAATTATAGCATGGGTAATAAACGATTATCATGAACACGGAAATATAATAATAATAACTAATTTAACATTGCCTCTAGGGCATATTTCCAACAATCTCCCACTTGCACTAGAGTCAATAATCTAGTTCACATCGCCATGTGATTAAAACAGACAGGTCACATCGCCATGTGACCAACATCCAAAGAGTTTACTAGTGTCTAAACTAGTTCACATCACCATGTGATTAAGTCTCAATGTGTTCTGGGGTTTGATCATGTTTTGCTTGTGAGAGAGGTTTTAGTCAACGATTCTGCAACATTCAGATCCGTATGTACTTCGCAATTCTCTATGTCATATTGTAAATGCTGCTTCCACGCTCCACTTGAAGCTATTCCAAATGGTTGCTTCACTATACGTATCCGCTTTGCTACTCAGAGTCATTTGGATAGGTGTCAAAGCTTGCATCGACGTAACCCTTGACGCTGAACTCTTTATCACCTCCATAATCGAGAAACATTTCCTTATTCATCTAAGGATAATTTTGACCGCTGTCCAATGATCCGTTCCTGGATCATTCTTGCACCCCTTGACTGACTCATGGCAAGGTACACTTCTGGTGCGGTACACAGCATAGCATACTATAGAGTCTACGTCTGAAGCGTAGGGGACGGCCTTCATCCTTTGTCTCTCTTCTGCCGTGGTCGAGCTTTAACTCTTAACTTCATACCTTACAACTCAGGCAAGAACTCCTTCTTTGACTGATCCATCTTGAACACCTTCAAGATCATGTCAAGGTATGTGCTCATTTGAAAGTATTATTAAGCATTTTGATCTATCTTATAGATCTTGATGCTTATTGTTCAAGTAGCCTAATCCAGGTTTTCCATTGAACAACACTTTTCAAACAACCCTATATGCTTTACAGAAAATTCTACATCATTTCTGATCAACAATATGTCAACAACATATACTCATCAGAAATTCTATAGTGCTCCCACTCACTTCTTTGGAAATACAAGTTTCTCATAAACTTTGTATAAACCCAAAATCTTTGATCATCTTATCAAAGTACATATTCCAACTCCGAGATGCTTACTCCAGTACATGGAAGGATCGCTGGAGCTAGCATACCTTTTAGCATCATTAGGATCGACAAAACCTTTCTGATCGTATCACATACAACCTTTGCTTATGAAAACTGGTAAGGAAACTCGTTTTGACATCCGTCTGCCAGATTTCATAAATGCAGCTAATGCTAACATGATGCCGACGGACTTAAGCATCGCTACGGATGAGAAAATCTCATCGTAGTCAACTCCTTGAACTTGTGAAAAACTCTTCGCCACAAGTCGAGCTTCATAGACGGTGACATTACCGTCCACGTCCGTCTTCTTCTTAAAGATCCATTTATCTCAATGGCTTGCCGATCATTGGGCAAGTCCACCAAAGTCCATGCTTTGTTCTGATACATGGATCCTATCTTGGATTTCATGGCTTCTAACCATTTGTCGGAATATGGGCCCACCATCGCTTCTCCATAGCTCATAGGTTCATTGTTGTCTAGCAACATGACCTTCAAGACAGTATTACTGTACTACTCTGAAGCAGTACGCATCCTTGTCGACGTACGAGGTTTGGCAGTGACTTGATCCGAAGTTTCATGATCACTATCATAAGCTTCTACTTCAATTGGTGTAGGTGCCACAGGAACAACTTCCTGTGCCCTACTACACACTAGTTGAAGTGATGGTTCAATAACCTTATCAAGTCTCCACCATCCTCCCACTCAATTCTTTCGAGAGAAACTTTTCCTCGAGAAAGGACCCGTTTCAAGAAACAATTCCTATTGCTTTCGGATCTGAATTAGGAGGTATACCCAACTGTTTTGGGTGTCTTATGAAGATGCATTTTATCCGCTTTGGGTTCGAGCTTATCAACCTGAAACTTTTTCACATAAGCGTCGCAGCCCAAAACTTTCAAGGAACGACAACTTAGGTTTCTTCAAACGGTGTCGTCTCAACGGAATTACGTGGTACCCTATTAAAGTGAGTGCGGTTGTCTCTAATGCCTAACCCATGAACCATAGTGGTAATTCGATAAGAGACATCATGGTACGCACCATATCCAATAGGGTGCAACTATGATGTTCGGACACACCATCACACTATGGTGTTCTAGGTGGTATTAATTGTGAAACAATTTCCACAATGTCTTAATTGCGTGCCAAAGCTCGTAACTCAGATACTCATCTCTATAATCATATCATAGAAATTTTATCCTCTTGTCACAATGATCTTCAACTTCACTCTGAAATTACTTGAACCATTCAATAATTCAGACTTGTGTTTCATCAAATAAATATACTCAACATCTACTCGAATCATCTGTGAAGTAAGAACATAACGATATTCACTGCATGCCTCAGCACTCATTGGACTGCACACATCAAAATGTGTTACTTCCAACAAGTTGCTATCTTGTTCCATCTCACTGAAACCGAGGCTTTTCAGTCATCTTGCCCATGTGGTATGATTTGCATATCTCAAGTGATTCAAAATCAAGTGAGTCCAAACGATCCATCTGCATGGAGTTTCTTCATGCGTATACACCAATAGACATGGTTCGCATGTCTCAAACTTTTCAAAAACGAGTGAGTCCAAAGATCCATGAACATGGAGCTTCTTCATGCGTTTTACACCAATATGACTTACATGGCAATGCCACAAGTAAGTGGTACTATCATTACTATCTTATATCTTTTGGCATGAAAATGTGTATCACTATGATCGAGATTTAATAAACCATTTATTTTAGGTGCAAGACCATTGAAGGTATTATTCAAATGAACAAAGTAACCATTATTCTCCTTAAATGAATAACCGTATTGCGATAGACATAATTCAATCATGTCTATGCTCAAGGCAAACACCAAATAACAATTATTTTGGCTTAACACCAATCTCGATGGTAGAGGGAGCGTGCAATGCTTGATCACATCAACCTTGGAAACACTTCCAACACATATCGTCAGCTCACCTTTAGCTAGTCTCTGTTTATTCCGTAGCTTTTATTTTGAGTTACTAATACTTAGCAACCGAACCGGTATCCAATACCCTGGTGCTACTAGGAGTACTAGTAAAGTACACATTAACTTAATGTATATCCAATATATTTCTATCGACTTTGCCAGCCTTCTCATCTACCAAGTATCTAGGGTAATTCTGCTCTAGTGGTTGTTCCCCTTATTACAGAAGCACTTAGTCTCGGGTTTGGGTTCAACCTTGGGTTTCTTCACTAGAGCGGCAGCTGATTTGCCGTTTTATGAAGTATCCCTTCTTGCCCTTGCCCTTCTTGAAACTAGTGGTTTCACCAACCATCAACAATTGATGCTCCTTCTTGATTTCTACTTTCACGGTGTCAAACATCGTGAGTACCTCAAGGATCATCATATCTATCCCTGATATGTTATAGTTCATCACGAAGCTCTAGCAGCCTGGTGGCAATGACTTTTTGGAGAAACATCACTATCTCATCTCGAAGATCAACTCCCACTCGATTAAAGTGATTGTTGTACTCAGACAATCTGAGCACAAGTTCAACGATTGAGCTTTTCTCCCTTAGTTTGTAGGCTAAGAAAATCGTCGGAGGTCTTATACCTCTTGACGTGGGCACGATCCTGAAATCCCAATTTCAGCCCTCAAAACATCTCATATGTTCCGCGATGTTTCGAAAACGTCTTTGGTGCCTCAACTCTAAACCGTTTAACTGAACTATCATGTAGTTATCAAAACATGTATGTCCGATGTTCGTAACATCCACAAACGACGTTTGGGGTTCAACACACTGAGCGGTGCATTAAGGACATAAGCTTTCTACTGTCCGCATAATCGCTACTATCAACTTTCAACTATATTTTCTCTAGGAACATATCTAAACAGTGGAACTAAAGCGCGAGCTTACGACATAATTTGCAAAGATCTTTTGACTATGTTCAGGATAATTAAGTTCATCTTATGAACTCCCACTCAGATAGACATCCCTCTAGTAATCTAAGTGATTACATGATCCGAGTCAACTAGGCCGTGTCCGATCATCACGTGAGACGGACTAGTCATCATCGGTGAACATCTTCATGTTGATCGTATCTACTATACGACTCATGCTCGACCTTTCGGTCTCTTGTGTTCTGAGGCCATGTCTGTACATGCTAGGCTCGTCAAGTCAACCTAAGTGTTTCGCGTGTGTAAATCTGGCGTACACCCATTGTATGTGAACGTAAGAATCTATCACACCCGATCATCACGTGGTGCTTCGAAACGACGAACTTTTGCAACGGTGCACAGTTAGGGGGAACACTTTCTTGAAATTTTAATGAGGGATCATCTTATTTACTACCGTCGTTCTAAGCAAATAAGATACATAAACATGATAAACATCACATGCAATCAAAAAGTGACATGATATGGCCAATATCATATTGCTCCTTTTGATCTCCATCTTCGGGGCTCCATGATCATCATCGTCACCGGCCTGACACCATGATCTCCATCATCATGATCTCCATCATCGTGTCTCCATGAAGTTGTCTCGCCAACTTATTACTTCTACTACTATGGCTACCAGTTAGCAATAAAGTAAAGTAATTACATGGCGTTGTTCAATGACACGCAGGTCATACAATAAATAAAGACAACTCCTATGGCTCGTGCCGGTTGTCATACTCATCGACATGCAAGTCGTGATTCCTATTACAAGAACATGATCAATCTCATACATCACATATCATTCATCACATTCTTCTTGGCCATATCACATCACAAAGCATACCCTGCAAAAACAAGTTAGACGTCCTCTAATTGTTGTTTGCATGTTTTACGTGGCTGCTATGGGTTTCTAGCAAGAACATTTCTTACCTACGCAAAACCACAACGTGATATGTCAATTGCTATTTACCCTTCATAAGGACCCTTTTCATCGAATCCGTTCCGACTAAAGTGGGAGAGACTGGCAGCCGCTAGCCACCTTATGCACCAAGTGCATGTCAGTCGGTGGAACCTGTCTCACGTAAGTGTACGTGTAAGGTTGGTCCGGGCCGCTTCATCCCACAATACCGTCGAACCAAGATTGGACTAGTAACGTAAGCATATTGAACAAAATCAACACCCACAACTACTTTGTGTTCTACTCGTGCAAAGAATCTATGCAATAGACCTAGCTCATGATGCCACTGTTGGGGAACATAGCAGAAATTCAAAAAATTTCTACGAATCACCAAGATCTATCTATGGAGAAACCAGCAATGAGGGGAAGGAGAGTGCATCTACATACCCTTGTAGATCGCTAAGCGGAAGCGTTCAAGAGAACGGGGTTGAAGGAGTCGTACTCGTCGTGATCCAAATCACCGGAGATCCTAGTGCCGAACGGACGGCACCTCCGCGTTCAACACACGTACAGCCCGGTGACGTCTCCCACGCCTTGATCTAGCAAGGAGAGAGGGAGAGGTTGAGGAAGACTCCATCCAGCAGCAGCACAACGGCTTGGTGGTGGTGGAGGAGCGTGGCAATCCTGCAGGGCTTCGCCAAGCACCGTGGGAGAGGAGGAGTAAGAGAGGTAGGGCTGCGCCAAGAGGGAGAGGTTCTCGTGTGTTGGGCAGCCCCCAGACCTCAAGTATTTATAGGGGGAGGGGAGGGGGCTGCGCCCCCTCTAGAGTTCCCTCCCCAGGGGTGGCGGCAGCCCCCAGATCCCATCTGGGTGGCGGCCAGAAGGGGATAGGGAGGAGGCGCACCTAGGGTGGGCCTTAGGGCCCATCTGCCCTAGGGTTTGCCCCCTTCCCCACTTCCATGCGCCTTGGGCCCTGTGGGGGGGCGCAGCAGCCCACCTGGGGCTGGTCCCCTCCCACACTTGGCCCATGAAGCCCTTAGGGGTTGATGGACCCACTTGGTGGACCCCCGGGACCCTCCCGGTGGTCCCGGTACGTTACCGAAAAAACCCGAAACTTTTCCGGTGACCAAAACAGGACTTCCCATATATAAATCTTTACCTCCGGACCATTTCGGAACTCCTCGTGACGTCCGGGATCTCATCTGGGACTCCGAACAACATTCGGTAACCACATACAAATTTCCTTTATAACCCTAGCGTCATCGAACCTTAAGTGTGTAGACCCTATGGGTTCGGGAACCATGCAGACATGACCGAGACGTTCTCCGGTTAATAACCAACAGCGGGATCTGGATACCCATGTTGGCTCCCACATGTTCCACGATGATCTCATCGGATGAACCACGATGTCAAGGACTCAATCGATCCCATATACAATTCCCTTTGTCTAGCGGTATTGTACTTGCCCGAGATTCGATCGTCGGTATGCCGATACCTTGTTCAATCTCGTTACCGGCAAGTCTCTTTACTCGTTCCGTAACACATCATCCCGTGATCAACCCCTTGGTCACATTGTGCACATAATGATGATGTCCTAACGAGTGGGCCCAGAGATACCTCTCCATTTACACGGAGTGACAAATCCCAGTCTCGATTCGTGCCAACCCAACAGACACTTTCGGAGATACCTGTAGTGCACCTTTACAGCCACCCAGTTACATTGTGATGTTTGGTACACCCAAAGCATTCCTACGGTATCCGGGAGTTGCACAATCTCATGGTCTAAGGAAATGATACTTGACATTAGAAAAGCTTTAGCATACGAACTACACGATCTTTATGCTAGGCTTAGGATTGGGTCTTGTCCATCACATCATTCTCCAAATGATGTGATCCCGTTATCAACGACATCCAATGTCCATGGTCAGGAAACCGTAACCATCTGTTGATCAACGAGCTAGTCAACTAGAGGCTTACTAGGGACATGGTGTTGTTTATGTACCCACACATGTATCTGAGTTTCCTATCAATACAATTATAGCATGGGTAATAAACGATTATCATGAACATGGAAATATAATAATAATAACTAATTTATCATTGCCTCTAGGGCATATTTCCAACAATACATGATCCAAATCAGCTAACCCATCTCCGATCATCACATGAGGTGGGGTAGTCATCAATGGTGAACATGTCTATGTTGATCAAATCTACTATATGACTCACGTTCGACCTTTCGGTCTCGAGTGTTCTGAGACCATGTCTGTACATGCTAGGCTCGTCCAGTTTAACCCAAGTATTCCGCGTGTGCAAAACTGGCTTACATAATCATGTAGTGCTCCGAAACGACGAACTTTGGTAATGGTGCATACTCAGGGAGAACACTTTTATCTTGAAATTAAGTGAAAGGATCATCTTTTAGTGCTACCGCCGTGATACGTCTCCAGCGTATATATAATTTTTGATTGTTCCATGCTGTTATATTATCATTCTTGGATGTTTTATAATCATTTTATAGTCATTTTATATCATTTTTTGGTACTAACCTATTGCCATAGTGCCCACTGCTAGTTGCTATTTTCTGCATGTTTTTTACATCGCAGGAAATCAATACCAAACAGAGTCCACAGTGAAACTTGTTGAGGATTGTTTTTGGGCCAGAAGACATCCAGTGGGCCAGGAAAGCACCTCGGGGTGCTCCGAGGGGAGCACAACCCACTAGGGCGCGCCTGGAGGCCCAGGCGCGCCGTGGTGGGTTGTGCCCACCTCGAGTGCCCCCTGAACCACCTCTTTGCTCTATAAATACCCCAATATTCCAGAAACCCTAGGGGAATCGATGAATGTCAATTCCAGCTGCCGCAGAGTCCAGAAACACCAGATCCAATCTAGACACCATCACAGAGGGGTTCACCACTTCCATTGGTGCCTCTCCGATGATGCGTGAGTAGTTCTTTGTAGACCTATGGGTCCGTAGTTAGTAGCTATTGTTGGAAATATGCCCTAGAGGCAATAATAAATGATTATTATTATATTTCCTTGTTCATGATAATTGTCTGATATTCATGCTATAATTGTGTTATCCGGAAATCGTAATACATGTGTGAATACACAGACCACAACATGTTCCTAGTGAGCCTCTAGTTGACTAGCTCGTTGATCAACTGATAGTCATGGTTTCCTGACTATGGACACTGGATGTCGTTGATAATGGGATCACATCACTAGGAGAATGATGTGATGGACAAGACCCAATCCTAAGCATAGCACAAGATCATGTAGTTCGTTTGCTAGAGATTTTCCAATGTCAAGTATCTTTTCCTTAGACCATGAGATCGTGTAACTCCCGGATACCATAGGATTGCTTTGGGTGTACCAAATGTTGCAACTTAACCGGGTGACTATAAAGGTATACTACGGGCATCTCCGATAGTGTTTGTTGGGTTGACACGGATCGAGACTGGGATTTATCACTCCGTATGACGGAGAGGTATCTCTGGGCCCACTCGGTAATGCATCATCATAATGAGCTCAAAGTGACCAAGTGTCTGGTCACGGGATCATGCATTACGGTACGAGTAATGTGACTTGCCGGTAACGAGATTGAGCGAGGTATTGGGATACCGACGATCGAATCTCGGGCAAGTAACGTATCGATTGACAAAGGGAATTGTATACGGGGTTTCTTGAATCCTCGACATCATGGTTCATCCGATGAGATCATCGAGGAGCATGTGGGAGCCAACATGGGTATCCAGATCCCGCTGTTTGTTATTGACCGGAGAGCCGTCTCGGTCATGTCTGCGTGTCTCCCGAACCCGTAGGATCTACACACTTAAGGTTTGGTGACGCTAGGGTTGTATAGATATGAGTATGCAGTAAACCAAAAGTTGTTCGGTGTCCCGGAGGAGATCGCGGATGTCACGAGGAGTTCTGGAATGGTCCGGAGGTAAAGAATTATATATATGAAGTCAGGTTTCGTGGGTCACCGGTATTGTACCGGGACCACCGGACGGGTCCCGGGGGTCCACCGGGTGGGGCCACCTATCCCGGAGGGCCCCATGGGCTGAAGTGGGAGGGGAACCAGCCCCTGGTGGGCTGGTGCGCCCCCCTTGCCCCCCCTGCGCCTAGGGTTGGGAAATCCTAGGGGTGGGGTTGCCTCCACCTGGCTTGGGGGGCAAGCCACCCCCTTGGCCGCCGCCCCCCTTGGCGATCCCATCCCCTAGGGCCGGTGCCCCCCTAGGGGCCCTATATAAAGAGGGGCGGAGGGAGGGCAGCCGCACCCATGCTCTTGGCGCCTCCCTCTCCCCCTGCTACACCTCTCCCTCTCGTAGAAGCTTGCCGAAGCCCTGCCGAGATCGCTGCTGCATCCACCACCATGCCGTCGTGCTGCTGGATCTCCATCAACCTCTCCTTCCCCCTTGCTGGATCAAGAATGAGGAGATGTCTTCCCCAACCGTACGTGTGTTGAACGCGGAGGTGCTGTCCGTTCAGCACTAGGATCATCGGTGATTTGGATCACGACGAGTACGACTCCCTCAACCTCGTTCCCTTGAACGCTTCCACTCGATCTACAAGGGTATATAGATGCACTCCTCTCTCTCGTTGCTAGATGAACTCATAGATTGATCTGGGTGAAACCATAGGAATTTTTTTGTTTTCTGCAACGTTCCCCAACATTGGCATCACGAGCTAGGTTTATGCGTAGTTCTCTTTGCATGAGTAGAACACAAATTTGTTGTGGGCGTAGATGTTGTCAAATTTCTTGCCACTACTAGTCTTATTTTGCTTCAACGGTATCGTGGGATGAAGCAGCCCGGACCGACCTTACACGTACGCTTACGTGAGACAGGTTCCACCGACTGACATGCACTAGTTGCATAAGATGGCTAGCAGGTGTCTGTCTCTCCTACTTTAGTTGGAGCGGATTCGATGAAAAGGGTCCTTATGAAGGGTAAATAGAATTTGACAAATCACGTTGTGGCTTTCACGTAGGTAAGAAAACGTTCTTGCTAGAACCCTATTGCAGCCACGTAAAACATGCAACAACAATTAGAGGATGTCTAACTTGTTTTTGCAGGAATTGCTTTGTGATGTCATATGGCCAAAAGTTGTTATGAATGATATATATGTGATGTATGAGATCATGTTCTTGTAATAGGAATCACGACTTGCATGTCGATGAGTATGACAACCGGCAGGAGCCATAGGAGTTGTCTTAATTATTGTATGACCTGCGTGTCAATGATTTAACGCCATGTAATTACTTTACTTTATTGCTAAACCATTAGCCATAGTAAGTAGAAGTAATAGTTGGCGAGAAACTTCATGGAGACACGATGATGGAGATCATGGTGTCATGCCGGTGAGGAAGATGATCATGGCGTCCCGAAGATGGAGATCAAAGGAGCTATATGATATTGGCCATATCATGTCACTATTATATGATTGTATGTGATGTTTATCATGTTTATGCATCTTGTTTACTTAGAACGACGGTAGGAAATAAGATGATCCCTCATAATAATGTCAAGAAAGTGTTCCCCCTAACTGTGCGCCATTGCGAAAGTTCGTTGTTTCGAAGCACCACATGATGATCGGGTGTGATAGATTCCAACGTCCACATACAACGGGTGTAAGATAGATTTACACATGGAAAACACTTAGGTTAACTTGACGAGCCTAGCATGTACAGACATGGCCTCGGAACACAGAGACCGAAAGGTCGAACATGAGTCGTATGGAAGATACGATCAACATGGAGATGTTCACCGATGATGACTAGTCCGTCTCACGTGATGATCGGACACGGCCTAGTTGACTCGGATCATGTATCACTTAGATGACTAGAGGGAAGTCTAATCTGAGTGGGAGTTCATTAAATAATTTGATTAGATGAACTTAATTATCATGAACTTAGTCTAAAAACCTTTGCATAAATGTCTTGTAGATCAAATGGCCAACGCTCATGTCAACATGAACTTCAACGCGTTCCTAGAGAAAACCAAGCTGAAAGATGATGGCCGCAACTATACGGACTGGGTCCGGAACCTGAGGATCATCCTCATAGCTGCCAAGAAAGCATATGTCCTAGAAGGACCGCTAGGTGAAGCACCCATCCCAGAGAACCAAGACGTTATGAACGCTTGGCAGTCACGTGCTGATGATTACTCCCTCGTTCAGTGCGGCATGCTTTACAGCTTAGAGCCGGGGCTCCAAAAGCATTTTGAGCAACACGGAGCATATGAGATGCTCGAGGAGCTGAAAATGGTGTTCCAAGCTCATGCCCGGGTCGAGAGATATGAAGTCTCCGACAAATTGTATAGTTGTAAGATGGAGGAAAATAGTTCTATCAGTGAGCACATACTCAAAATGTCTGTGTTGCACAACCGCCTGTCCCAGCTGGACATTAACCTCCCGGATGAGGTGGTCATTGACAGAATCCTTCAGTCGCTCCCACCGAGCTACAAGAGCTTTGTGATGAACTACAATATGCAGGGGATGGTGAAAACTATTCCTGAAATATTTTCAATACTGAAGTCAGTAGAGGTAGAAATCAAAAAAGGAACCTCAAGTGTTGATGGTCAATAAAACCACTAAGTTCAAGAAGGGTAAGGGTAAGAAGAACTTCAAGAAGGACGGCAAGGAAGTTGTTGCGCCTGGTAAGCCAGTTGCCGGGAAGAAGTCAAAGAATGGACCCAAGCCTAGAACTGAGTGCTTTTATTGCAAAGGGAAGGGTCACTGGAAGCGGAACTGCCCCAAATACTTAGCAGACAAGAAGGCCGACAACACTAAAGGTATATGTGATATACATGTAATTGATGTGTACCTTACCAGTACTCGTAGTAGCTCCTGGGTATTTGATACCGGTGCTGTTGCTCATATTTGTAACTCAAAGTAGGAGCTGCGGAATAAGCGGAGACTGGCGAAGGACAAGGTGACGATGTGCGTCGGGAATGGTTCCAAGGTTGATGTGATCGCTGTTGGCACGCTACCTCTACATTAACCTACGGGATTAGTTTTAAACCTCAATAATTGTTATTTAGTGCCAGCTTTGAGCATGAACATTGTATCTGGATCTCGTTTAATACGAGATGGCTACTCATTTAAATCCGAGAATAATGGTTGTTCTATTTATATGAGAGATATGTTTTATGGTCATGCCCCAATGGTCAATGGTTTATTCTTAATGAATCTCGAACGTGATGTTACACATATTCATAGTGTGAATACCAAAAGATGTAAAGTTGATAATGATAGTCCCACATACTTGTGGCACTGCCGCCTTGGTCACATTGGTGTCAAGCGCATGAAGAAGCTCCATGCTGATGGACTTTTAGAGTCTCTCAATTATGAATCATTTGACACATGCGAACCATGCCTCATGGGAAAAATGACCAAGACTCCGTTCTCCAGAACAATGGAGCGAGCAACCAACTTATTGGAAATCATACATACTGATGTGTGTGGTCCAATGAGCGTTGAGGCTCGCGGAGGATATCGTTATGTTCTCACTCTCACTAATGACTTAAGTAGATATGGGTATGTCTACTTGATGAAACACAAGTCTGAGACCTTTGAAAAGTTCAAGGAATTTCAGAATGAGGTAGAGAATCAACGTGACCGAAAAATAAAGTTCTTACGATCAGATCGTGGAGGAGAATATTTAAGTCATGAATTTGGTACGCACTTAAGGAAATGTGGAATCGTTTCACAACTCACGCCGCTTGGAACACCTCAGTGTAACGGTGTGTCCGAACGTCGTAATCGCACTCTATTGGATATGGTGTGATCTATGATGTCTCTTACCGATTTACCGCTATCATTTTGGGGATACGCTCTAGAGACAGCTACATTCACTTTAAATAGGGCACCGTCTAAATCCATTGGGATGACACCGTATGAATTATGGTTTGGGAAGAAACCTAAGCTGTCATTTCTAAAAGTTTGGGGATGCGATGCTTATGTCAAGAAACTTCAACTTGAAAACCTCGAACCCAAGTCGGAAAAATGCGTCTTCATAGGATACCCTAAGGAAACCATTGGGTATACCTTCTACCTTAGATCTGAAGGCAAGATCTTTGTTGCCAATAACGGATCCTTTCTGGAGAAATAGTTTCTCTCAAAAGGAGTAAGTGGGAGGAAAGTAGAACTCGATGAAGTACTACCTCTTGAACCGGAAAGTAGTGCAGCTCAGGAAAATGTTCCTGTGGTGCCTACACTAACTGGAGAGGAAATTAATGATGATGATCAAGGTACTTTAGATCAAGTTGCTACTGAACTTCGTAGGTCCACAAGGACACGTTCCACACCAGAGTGGTATGGCAACCCTGTCCTGGAAATCATGTTGTTAGACAACGATGAACCTTCGAACTATGAAGAAGCGATGGCGGGCCCAGATTCCAAAAAATGGCTTGAAGCCATGCAATCCGAGAGAGGGTCCATGTATGAAAACAAAATATGGACTTTGACAGACTTGCCCGATGATCGGCGAGTGATAGAAAACAAATGGATCTTAAGAAGAAGACGGACGCGGATGGTAATGTTACCATCTATAAAGCTCAACTTGTCGCTAAGGGTTATCGGCAAGTTCAAGGGGTTGACTACGATGAGACTTTCTCTCCCGTAGTGAAGCTGAAGTCCGTTCGAATCATGTTAGCAATTGCCGCATACTATGATTATGAGATATGGCATATGGACGTCAAAACGGCATTCCTTAACGGCTATCTTAAGGAAGAACTGTATATGATGCAGCCGGAAGGTTTTGTCAACCCTAAGAATGCTAACAAGGTATGCAAGCTCCAGCGATCCATTTATGGGCTGGTGCAAGCATCTCGGAGTTGGAACATTCGCTTTGATGAGATGATCAAAGCATTTGGGTTTATGCAGACTTATGGAGAAGCCTGCGTTTACAAGAAAGTGAGTGGGAGCTCTGTAGCATTTATCATATTATATGTAGATGACATACTTTTGATGGGAAATGATATAGAACTTTTGGATAGCATTAAGGCCTACTTGAATAAGTGTTTTTCAATGAAGGACCTTGGAGAAGCTGCTTACATATTAGGCATCAAGATCTATAGGGATAGATTGAGACGCCTCATAGGTCTTTCACAAAGCACATACCTTGATAAGATATTGAAGAAGTTCAATATGGATCAGTCCAAGAAAGGGTTCTTGCCTGTATTGCAAGGTGTGACATTGAGCTCGGCACAATGCCCGACCACGGCAAAAGATATAGAAGAGATGAGTGTCATCCCCTATGCCTCAGCCATAGGGTCTATTATGTATGCCATGCTGTGTACCAGACCTGATGTAAGCCTTGCCGTAAGTTTGGTAGGAAAGTACCAAAGTAATCCCGGCAAGGAACACTGGACAACGGTCAAGAATATCCTGAAGTACCTGAAAAGGACTACGGATATGTTTCTCGTTAATGGAGGTGACGAAGAGCTCATCGTAAAGGGTTACGTCGATGCTAGCTTCGACACAGATCTGAATGACTCTAAGTCACAAACCGGATACGTGTATATGTTGAATGGTGGAGCAGTAAGCTGGTGCAGCTGCAAGCAGAGCGTCGTGGCAGGATCTACATGTGAAGCGGAGTACATGGCAGCCTCGGAGGCAGCGCATGAAGCAATATGGATGAAGGAGTTCATCACCGACGTAGGAGTCATACCCAATGCGTCGGGGCCGATCACTCTCTTCTGTGACAACACTGGAGCTATTACTCTTGCCAAGGAGCCCAGGTTTCACAAGAAGACCAGGCACATCAAGCGTTGTTTCAACTCCATCTATGAAAATGTTATAGATGGAGACATAGATATTTGCAAAGTGCATACGGATCTGAATGTCGCAGATCCGTTGACTAAACCTCTTCCGCGAGCAAAACATGATCAACACCAGAACTCTATGGGTGTTCGATTCATCACAATGTAACTAGATTATTGACTCTAGTGCAAGTAGGAGACTGTTGGAATTATGCCCTAGAGGCAATAATAAATGATTATTATTATATTTCCTTGTTCATGATAATTGTCTGATATTCATGCTATAATTGTGTTATCCGAAAATCGTAATACATGTGTGAATACACAGGCCACAACATGTCCCTAGTGAGCCTCTAGTTGACTAACTCGTTGATCAACTGATAGTCATGGTTTCCTGACTATGGACATTGGATGTAGTTGATAATGGGATCACATCATTAGGAGAATGATGTGATGGACAAGACCCAATCCTAAGCATAGCACAAGATCGTGTAGTTCGTTTGCTAGAGCTTTTCCAATGTCAAGTATCTTTTCCTTAGACCATGAGATCGTGTAACTCCCGGATACCGTAGGAGTGCTTTGGGTGTACCAAACGTCGCAATGTAACTAGGTGACTATAAAGGTATACTACGGGTATCTCCGAAAGTGTCTGTTGGTTTGACACGGATCGAGACTGGGATTTGTCACTCCGTATGACGGAGAGGTATCTCTGGGCCCACTCGGTAATGCATCATCATAATGAGCTCAAAGTGACCAAGTGTCTTGTCACGGGATCATGCATTACGGTACGAGTAAAGTGACTTGCCGGTAACGAGATTGAACGATGTATTCGGATACCGACGATCGAATCTCGGGCAAGTAACATACCGATTGACAAAGGGAATTGTATACAGGGTTGCTTGAATCCTCGACATCGTGGTTCATCCGATGAGATCATCGAGGATCATGTGGGAGCGAACATGGGTATCCAGATCCCGCTATTGGTTATTGACCGGAGAGTCGTCTCGGTCATGTCTGCGTGTCTCCCGAACCCGTAGGGTCTACACACTTAAGGTTCGGTGACGCTAGGGTTGTAGAGATATGAGTATGCAGTAAAACGAAAGTTGTTCGGAGTCCCGGATGAGATCCCGGCCGTCACGAGGAGTTCCGGAATGGTCCGGAGGTAAAGAATTATATATAGGAAGTCAGGTTTCGGCCATCGGAAAAGTTTCGGGGGTCACCGGTATTGTACCGGGACCACCGGAAGGGTCCCAAGGGTCTACCGGGTGGGGCCACCTGTGCCGGAGGGCCCCATGGGCTGAAGTGGGGGGGGGGAACCAGCCCCTAGTGGGCTGGTGCGCCCCCCTTGGCCCCCCCTGCACCTAGGGTTGGGAAACCCTAGGGGTGGGGGCGCCTCCACCTGGCTTGGGGGGCAAGCCACCCGCTTGGCCGCCGCCCCCCTTGGAGATCCCATCTCCTAGGGCCCCCCACCTAAGGGCCCTATATAAAGAGGGGGGGAGGGAGGGCAGCCACACCCATGCTCTTGGCGCCTCCCTCTCCCCCTGCTAGACCTCTCCCTCTCGCAGAAGCTTGGCGAAGCCCTGCCGAGATCGCTGCTGCATCCACCACCACGCCGCCGTACTGCTGGATCTCCATCAACCTCTCCTTCCCCCTTGCTGGATCAAGAAGGAGGAGACGTCTTCCCCAACCGTACGTGTCTTGAACGCGGAGGTGCTGTCCGTTTAGCACTAGGATCATCGGTGATTTGGATCACGACGAGTACGACTCCCTCAACCCCGTTCTCTTGAACGCTTCCGCTCGATCTACAAGGGTATGTAGATGCACTCCTCTCTTCTCGTTGCTAGATCAACTCATAGATTGATCTTGGTGAAACCGTAGTATTTTTTTATTTTCTGCAATGTTCCACAACAGCTATATGGCTTACTCCCTCTCTCTTGATTATCAATCAATGGTCTCTTGGAGATCCATATGATGTAAGTCTTTTTACGGTGTGTTTGTTGGGATCCGATGAACTTTGAGTTTATGATCAGATCTATGTCTTTATCCATGAAAAGTTATTTGAGTCTTCTTTGATCTCTTATATGCGTGATTGATTATAGCCTCATATTTCTTCTCCGATATTTGGGTTTTGTTTGGCCAACTTGATCTATTTATCTTGCAATGGGAAGAGGTGCTTTGTGATGGTTTCGATCTTATGGTGCTTGATCCCAGTGACAGAAAGGGAAATGACATGTATGTATCATTGCTATTAAGGATAACAATATGGGGTCTATTTCTACATAAATAGAGCTTGCCTACATCATGTCATCATTCTTATTGCATTACTCCATTTCTCCATGAACTTAATACACTAGATGCATGTTGGATAGCGGTCGTTGTGTGGAGTAATAGTAGTAGAGGCAGGCAGGGGTCGGTCTACCAATCTTGGACGTGATGACTATATAATGATCATTGCCTAGATATCGTCATGATTATTTGCAGTTCTATCAATTCCCCAACAGTAATTGTTTTCCCACTGTTTGCTAATTTTCTCAAGATAAGCCATTAGTGAAACCTACGGCCCCAGATCTCTTTTCATCATATTTGCCTTTGCGATCTATTTTCCTTTGCATTTATTTTCAGATCTATTAATCCAAAAATACAAAAATACCTTGCTTCAATTTATTTGTTCTGCAATCTATTTATCCTATCTACCACTTTTAGCTCATGTTATTTGCCTATCTTGAGGCGCTGTACCCGAAAGGGATTGACAACCCCTTTAGCACATCGAGCTGCGAGTATTTATTACTTGTGTGCAGGTGCTGTTTATGTGGTGTAAGGAGGTTCTCTTACTGGTTCTATAACCTTGGGCTCATCACTGAGGGAAATACCTACCGTCGCTATACTGCATCATACCTTCCTCTTTGGGGAAATACCGACGTAGTTCTAGCAGACAACAAAAGGAATTTCTGGCGCCGTTGCCTTGGAGGATCTTCAACATCAACCAGGTTCCTAATCACAAATCTCATCTCCTTACATTTTACATTATTTGCCATTTGCCTCCCCCACTTCACAAAAAATTCCCGTTATTATTCGCCCTCTTTTTCGTTCGCCATTTTTCTCGTCAGCTCTGTTTTTGAGTGCAATCTTGTTTGCGTAGTCATGCTGCCTCAAAGAAAATATTATGATGTTCCTTACCCAAATATTTTGCTTGAAATTGAGAAAAGTTATTAGGAATATATGACTACACAATTTGAACATAACAAATATTTTACTGAAGAAATTAAGGAACACTCCGTTGTGTTAGAAGCTATAACAAAACAACTTTATGATATTAGTAGAGAAGTTTGCAATCTCCAATCTAAGTATGCTTTTGCTGAAAGTCTGTTGGGAAAAATATCCGAGGCACAAGCTACTTTAGTAAATCAAATGGCTGCCAAACCAACCTCTTTAGAAAATAAAATGATGGTCTTAAAAAGGTTGGTGTTTCTTCTGTTGATGCTTTGTTTAGTAAAATTAAGATTGATGAAAAATGGACTGGAGAAGAGTCAACTTTACCTAAAAGGCGTCCCTATGATTTGAAGGGTGAAAACTTGTTGAGAAAATTGATAAAAGTGGGTTTGAAGAGGTCAAGACTTTAACTAGTGATGTGCCCACTATTTTGGATTACAAAGACTTTAAGTATGATAGTTGCTCTTTGGTTGATTGTATTTCTTTGTTGCAATCCATGATAAATTCATCCCATGCTTATGAACAAAATAAAGCTTTTACTAAACATATTGTTGATGCCATGATGAGAGCTTTTGAGGAAAATTTGTAACTAGAAGTTTCAATTCCTAGAAAATTGCATGATGAGTGGGAACCTACTATCAAAGTCAAGATTAAAAATTATGAGTGTTTTGCTTTATGTGACTTGGGTGCTAGTCTTTCTACAATTCCCAAATCTTTATGTGATGTGCTTGGTCTTACCTATATTGAAGAATGCTCTTTAAATTTGCACTTGGCGGATTCTACTATAAAAAGCCTATGGGAAGAATTAATGATGCTCGTATTCTTGCAAATAGGAATTATGTGCCCATAGATTTTATTGTTCTTGATATTGATTGCAATCCGTCTTGTCCAATTATTCTTGGTAGACCGTTTTTACGTACTATTGGTGGCGTGATTGATATGAAAGAAGGCAATATTAAATTTCAATTTCCACTAAAGAAGGGAATGGAACACTTCCCTACAACAAGAATTAGCCCACCATATTAATCAATCATGAGGGCATCCTATGGATCTCGAACCAAAGATGACGAAACTTAGATCCTACGCGTCATGCCTAGCTAGGGGCGTAAAACGATAGCGCTCATTGGGAGGCAACCCAACTTGTATCTTTTTGCTTTTTGCTTTTCTTGTTTTTTTAGTAAAATATCCAATTATACCTCTGGTTAGATGTGTTTTTGTGATTTAAATTAGTGTTTGTGCCAAGCAAGGCCTTTGGGTTGATTTGGGTGAAAGTTGATTTGATCTTGCTGAAAACCAGAAACTTATGCACTCACGAAAATAGTTTTCATAAATCACAGGAACGTGCTTTTGAGTTGATTATTTTCGCAGAAGATTAATATACAAATTACGCAGGTTCTCCTAATTTCTAAAGATTTTTGGAGTTACAAAAGTATTCGAAATATCCAGATTGCTACAGACTGTTCTATTTTTGACAGATTCTGTTTTCTTTGTGTTGTGTCCTTGTTTTGATGATTATATGGTTTTTCTTTGATGAGTTTTTGCCATAGAAAAGTTGGAATACAGTAGATATGATGCAAAAACGAAATATGAATAGGTTTGCAATAGTACTAATAGTAGTAATTTTCTTTCTTATACTAACGGATCTCACAAAGGTTTTGTTGAGTTTTGTGTGATTGAAGTTTTCAAGTTTTGGATCTTATGATGGATGAAGGAATAAGGATTGGCAAAAGGCTAAGCTTGGGGATGCCCGAGGCACCCCAAGATAATATTCAAGAAGTAGCAAGCAACTAAGCTTGGGGATGCCCCCGAGTGGCATCCCCGCTTTCTTCTAACAACCATCAGTATTTTACTTGAAGTTTTATTTTTATTCGTCACATATTATGAGTTTTCCTTGGAGCGTATTGTATGATATGAGTCTTTGCTTGTTTTTCTTTGTGTTTAAAGTGTTGAATCCTTGCTGAACACACCTTTTTGTGAGAGCCAAATATTATGCTATGCTTGCTCCTATGCTTCACTTAAATTTTTAGAGCCTTAAATTTGCTTTAGTACTTCACTTATATCTTTTTGAGAATGGTGTGTTTGTTATTTTTGAAGAAATGCTCTCATGCTTCACTTATATTTATTTGGGAGTTAGTAAATTTTTCAGAAATTCTCTCTTGCTTCACTTAGATTATTTTGAGAGAAAAGAAAAGTTATGCTCATGTTCTTCACTTATATTTGTTTGAGCTTATCAAAAGCAACATATGAAAATAGTCGCAAAGTGATAGATATCCAAGGAGGATATAATAAAAACTTTCGTGAAGATCATTGGACAAAATAAACTTGATTCTTATTAATGGTTTTGAGATATGACAATATGATATGTGAGTCATGTTGATGAGTAATTGTGCTTTAGTAAGAATATTGATGTTAAGTTTTGTGATTCCCTATGCAAGCATGAAAGTCAATAGTTATGAAGTGAAATTTATGTTCATTATTCGACATTACTTATGCTTAATGCTTGGGTACGAGATTTTTAGCTTTTTGGTAGGTCGCCTGTCAATCTTTTTGCTAGCCTTCATTTTGCACTAAGTATGATCACTACTTGTGCATCCAAACCCCTTTAAACCAATTGTGTCATATGAGTCCACTATACCTACCTATATGCGTTATTTGCATGCTGTTCTAAGGAAATTTGCAAGCGCCATCTCTAATTTTCAAAATAAATTTCTCTTTGTGTGCTCTACCGCTCGCAGGCAGTGAGGGGTGGCTAATATTTTCCATGCTAGATGTGTCATTCTCACGATGAGTGTTTATTCACTTGTCATTGCACAAGAGTACGGCAAAGGTATTAGGGATGCCCAGTCCCGAAATGAAAAAAGAATTTACTTTATGTTGTCAAATAATAAAATTCCTTGGAAAGTGTTGGTATGGAGGGAAACCGTGGATTCGACTAGCCATGGAAAGTGAAAGTAATGGTGGAAAATGGAATAAACTTTATTTTCTGTTTGGGAACTGCCTATGATGTATCTAGCATGGAAAGCGTTGGGAGCTCTAAGTCTTTTTCGTTGGTGGGAAAAGTATGCCTCTCAAAAATGTTTTTACTCTCAATTTAAGCTTTGAGCTCTGGCACCTCTACAAATCCCTACTTCCCTCCGCAAAGGGCCTTTCTTTTACTTATGCAATTTTTATTTTGAATTTGAGTCTCCACCTTCTCTTATAAAGCAACAACTAAGGGGCACTATGATCGTATATGAGCATTGCGTGTAGCTAATATTCGAGTGTGTTTCATGAATGAATCAATGATTGAGCATAATGGGCTAGGGATAACTTGCTTTAGTGTTGATATTTTGAAAGACATGGTTGCTTGTTGGTATGCTTGAGTATAAAGTCTTCATGTCAAAACTAACTATTGCTTTGAATCATATAAAATTTGAAATGTCCATGCTATAAAGAAAAGAAATGTGATGAACATGTTAGGCAGCATTCCACATCAAAAATTCTGTTTTTATCATTTACCAACTAGAGGACGAGTAGGAATTAAGCTTGGGGATGCTGATACGTCTCCAACGTATCTATAATTTTTGATTGCTCCATGTTGTTATATTATCATTCTTGGATGTTTTACAATCATTTTATAGTCATTTTATATCATTTTTTGGTACTAACCTATTGACATAGTGCCCAATGCCAGTTGCTGTTTTCTGCATGTTTTTTACATCGCAGGAAATCAATACCAAACAGAGTCCAAACGTAGCGAAACTTTTTGAGGAATTTTTTGGGCCAGAAGACATCCAGTGGGCAGGAAAGCACCTGGGGGATGCTCTAAGGGGCGGACAACCCACCAGGGCGCGCCTAGAGCCCCAGGCACGCCCTGGTGGGTTGTGCCCTCCTCGGGTGCCCCCTGAACCGCCTCTTTGCTCTACAAATACCCCAATATTCCAGAAACCCTAGGGGAGTCGATGAAAATCAATTCCAGCCACCGCAGAGTCCAGAAACACCAGATCCAATCTAGATACCATCACAGAGGGGTTCACCACTTCCATTGGTACCTCTCCGATGTTGCGTGAGTAGTTCTTTGTAGACCTATGGGTCCGTAGTTAGTAGCTAGATGGCTTCCTCTCTTTCTCTTGATTATCAATACAATGGTCTCTTGGAGATCCATATGAAGTAAGTCTTTTTGCGGTGTGTTTGTAGGGATCATATGAACTTTGAGTTTATGATCAGATCTACGCTTTTATCCATGGAAGTTATTTGAGTCTTGTTTGATCTCTTATATGCTTGATTGATTATAACCTCGTATTTCTTCTCCGATATTTGGGTTTTGTTTGGCCAACTTGATCTATTTACCTTGCAATGGGAAGAGGTGCTTTGTGATGGGTTCGATCTTATGGTGCTTGATCACAATGACAAAAAGGGAAAGGACACGTATGTATCGTTGCTATTAAGGATAACAAGATGGGGTCTATTTCTACATGAATAGATATTGTCTACATCATGTCATCGTTTTTATTGAATTACTCCATTTCTCCATGAACTTAATACACTAGATACATGCTGGATAGCGGTCGATGTGTGGAGTAATAGTAGTAGATGCAGGCAGGAGTCATTCTACTAATCTTGGATATGATGCCTATATAATGATCATTGTCGGGATATCGTCATGATTATTTGAAGTTCTATCAATTTCCCAACAGTAATTGTTTTCCCACCATTTGCTACTTTTCTCGAGAGAAGCCGCTAGTGAAATCTATGGGCCCTGGGTCTCTTTTCATCATATTTGCCTTTGCGATCTATTTTTATTTGCATTTATTTTCAGATCCATTAAACCCAAAATACAAAAATATCTTGCTGCAATTTATTTGTTCCGCGATCTATTTATCCTATCTACCACTTTTTGCTCACTTTATTTGCCTATCATTGGTACGCGTCGGTGCTATACAAACGATTTTAAACCCTTTCCGCGATGGCATTTGGAACCATCGCCAAGTGAGCGTGGGCGATAGGGGGTCCTTCCCACACGACCCAGAAACAGTTGGGGATATGGAGCCATGATCCAGAGGACTTGCAAAACGTAATCGTGTGTGATGCAGCACACACTAAATTCTTTCGCACGTGTAGGATCGGTGATTAAAAGTTTCTAATGATGTAGTGAAACCAAACTGTGTGTCGTAATGAACCAGTTGGGAAACAGTATGCAAGGCACACGGGCCAACATACGAACTATGTGCGGTATGTGACCCATCACACACGAGTTTTCTACAGAAACCGTCTGCCATGCAAGACCCCATTGCACACGTTCTCCCAACATTTACCGTCTACGATAAGGTTTAATCACAAACGGTTTAGGAGCCCCTTCGCACACATACAAGTGTTGCAGACCATTGGTGATTTGTTGTGTATCACCGACAGTTGTGGCTAGAGTGACATGTGCTTTTCATTTGGGATCCCACACGTTTCCTGAAAAACTTACGACTGGGATTGTATTTTACATTGGGCAAGGTTTACTCCGAGTTCCCGTGTGCGATAACTTGATATCACAAACGGTTCTGAAGAGCCTACACACACGTAGTAGCTGCAAATCATTTGCGATCTGCTGTGAATCTCCGACGGTTCCACTACGATTGACGTGTGCTTTCTGACGTGGATTGCACACACTCATTTAGTTGAACTGTGTGCGGAGCAATTGCCAGGTTAAAACAAAAATATCCCATTTTGAATTGGCATGCAAAAAGCAAATTCGCCACAATATTCAATTGAACAAATAAACAAAATTATCCCATTTTGAATCGGCACACATAAAGCAAATTGGAGACAATATTCAATTGAACAAATAAACAAGAATATCCCATTTTGAATCGACACGCAAAAAACAAATTCGCCACAATATACAATTGAACAAATAGTGTCCACAGGAAGAACATTCATCAGATTTCGCAACAATTGCAATTGAACATATGGTAGCTAAATTCCAATGATTTGTCCACACATATACGTATTACATAATTAATCATAGTGTATGAAATACGAAGATCTCATCAGATGGAAAACAATGGATCCATGCGTATATGTTGAGCGGTAACTCTTACTCAATGTTTCAGGAGAACACATGCTGAAATCTTCATTATCACCAGTTGGATTGATGTAGTGATTCAGGAAGAAGTCGTTGATAAATCTCCGAACCATCAACAATTCACCTGCCGGGAGCGGTTCAGGGGTCCTCGGTTCTAAGATGAGCTGCAATATTTTTAAGATCAGAATGTGCCATATGAGTGGAGTAGAAGATATTAATTAAGATAGACTTACGGGTACTAATTTGCAAGGATCATCACAACTATCAGCAGATTTGCAGATGGAGATCATGTGTCTACAAACATAGTATCCACAAAGGTTGGTCCCTGCTTCTTGCTGAGGACACTAATTTTTTTGTACAGAATTAGTCATGTATTGGTCCTGTTAGGAACAACCTAACTAGTGTTAGATGTATTATTTTTTTTCTTTGGACAAAATTGAAAGATGTTTAATTAGAAGCTTGAACATTTGACCAGCGTAAGAAAAGGTATTTGCAGACTATTGGATAAATTTTCCGAAAATAACGGATTTTGGTGTGTTACCGAAGAAACGATCTCGTGCTGCAGAGGTAGTTCCCTCTTGAACAGGTTCCCTGGTTTAGTTTTCCACAGTGCGAGCACACTACAATAGAAGATGAATTTGGGCAACATCAATTATTGAACCAGATATGAATGCAAATTAATTTCAACATCATAGAATTCAATACCTATCCATGAATTGCTGAAGATGCGTCAGATCCTGAGCGTTTGTTGACTCTCTGAGAGAATCGATGTAGTAAACTGTGTTCTTGTTTGGAATAATGAATACCAATATCCAGTGATGACTACATATTAAGAAAGCCATGAACTTACAAATTATGTTGAAATCTGAAAGACAATCAGTGTATGCGTGGTTGTTTACTTGACTCACCTTTCATGATATGGCCAGAGAAATGATTCTGCATGGGACTTATTTTCGAAGATATGGACGACCATGTTAATGGCCCAGTCTCGTTCGTCCTTACCATGTAATGTTGTGCCATTTGCTAATGGATGATCTATGAAATACACACTCTGCCTTTTTCTTCTCTGCGCGTTCAATCCCCTGAGAGGAATAAAATACAGTTAGCTGTTTATCATTTACAACCTTGTATGGAGAAGTTGATCAGACTTTCTTAAGTACTTACAAAATCAGACATCTAACAAGATTGGCATCAAGCTTGTTTAAGTTGAGGAAGATATGTAAGTCCTTGAAACTCACATCGAATGAACCAGCATCGTGTCGGAAATGATCTCTGTTGAAGTGGACTAGGAAACCGTGAAGACCTGGTGACATTTGATCCATGCAATATTCATGTAACTTGCGGCAACTGGAGCTGCACTCATGAAAGTATTCGCCAACAAGAATGGCTGGGCATGAACGTAATTTTGTACTTCAAGTACGTCTACTTTACTTTTAGCAAGCACCAATTCTACTTCTTCATCATCCACGTCGTCAGAAATAATATTACTCTCCGATTCGAACAACCTGCTATTAATTTGGTTTCGGGTGATGAGTGCTTTAAGCAAGAGGCAATCGTTCTCTTTCTTCTTCACTCTCCCGCCGCGCTTCATCGTGGGTGTAGGATTTTTGGCCACTTCCTTCTTGGTACTTGAAGCATTTCTGGTAGAACGTCTGGTTGCCTGCAAGGTAGACTGCCGAGCAGACGGTGAAGCTTTAACGGACTACTTAGCACATGGTTTATCTTTGCTGGACTGCTGAGCTGGCGGTGCTACTGTGATAGACTGCTGGGCTGTAGGAGCAGAGGCATCGGACTACTGACCATGCATTGAAGCTAAGTCTGATTTCTACGTAGGTGGTGCCAACTTGTCAGTGTTCTGAAGAGGCTGTGCCAATGCGTTGGTTTGCTGAGAAGGAAGTGCTGACACATTGGTATGCTGATCACACGACTGCGGACCGACAAACTGATGAGCAGTCGGTTCTGGACCTACAGACTGCTTAGCAGGTGGTTCCGAAGCATCATACTGCTTAGCAGTCCGTTCCACCAGGTTGGTCTGCTGAGCATGTGCTATAGCTGGGTCTCCCCCCGCTGCTTTAGCGCCCGACATCTAAATCGGTGGTGCGTCTTCAGCAGTTGTAGGCCTTGCCACTGGCTGCTTTGGGGTGGAGCATGACATGGCCTGTATGCCAAAAAGTCTGGCTAGCTGATCACAGGTTGATGCATCAGCCGTAGGATTACGAGTATTAGGTTCTTTGGGGGAAGCACGCGAGAGCTGTTGTGGCAAGGAGAGCATCACTGGTTGAGGGGCGACATTGGTTGCTCTTGGCGGGGCTTCAGGGGTCTCATCGGTGAACTCTATTTCCTTTTGTGGCCACTGAATGTGATGTAACAGTGTTTCTCCTAAGGTCCTTTTCTCATGAAGGTCTCCTAGGACATTCTTGAGGGCAAATTCATTGAATCTAGGCTTTACTTCAGTCACGTAGCACTTCACACAGCCCGGCTTCAATGGCACATCGTACAACAAGAGGCCCTCTTCCAAGAAGGGGGAAAACCCAGGCTGTTGCACATTTTAATGTACTTTCATAATGTGTAAGCACGCCCTTCAGTCTGTCTTTCATTCCAGATAGATCATATATAACATCATCATGAGCAACTGCAGTCTCAGTGTCGCTGGGGTCAGCTGATGCACATATACTCTTGTGCTATGTTGTCGCGCAATAAGCAGCATCCTCCATGCCCGCCTCCCCTCCCATCTGCTGGCTATCTGTCAGTGTTACAGTCTTCCCAACCATCATTGATTGCTCAAGATTCTTTCGAATAGCCAAATACATTTCCTTCCTCAACCTTTCATACAATTCATTCTTCTTCATTTCACTCTTCCCTTTTTTCATGCTGAGCCTCTCTTCTTTGCTGAGTGTGAAAGCCCTCTTGTGTGCGACATTAGCACCTATACCCCTTGCACGGCCAGGGGGCTCTTTTGTTTCCAGAGCAATGGACAGAATGTCACATGGCCCTGAGTTCCTATAGAACCTTCCAGGGATCTTGGAAGCCTCTATTATCACTTGATACCGTTTTTCGTCATGTGAGTTTTAAAGTAATAAGTTCCGTCATCACGCCTCATTGCACGTGCCCACAAGTAGTGTCTGGAGCGTTCGCCCCTGATTTCACTAAAGGCCGGTTCCCCACCTGCCGCTACTGCTTCTTTGTCCTCCTGGTCCCATATCGGTTTCATGCTGTTGTATCCTGTCACACCCATACGGTGGGGGTGTGTGTTCTTCTTCTGAAGTTCCGATTGCTTGAAACTCTTCTCATCAAACTCTTTAGTTGCCCTAACCCTTTTGATTTCTGCCCAGTCTACCTTTGTAATTTGGGGGTATGCGGCGATTGGGTCCTTGCCTTCACTCAAGTAGTTCTTGTACAACACGTGCTTCCGGTTTCTCCAAGCATCCCTAGCCTTCTTCAGTGCAGCGTGTTCCACCTGCATTCTCCACTGCTCTAGAACATTGAAGTGATCCATGATCTCCCGGACTATCCGTCGCCGTGTTTCTGTGTCAGCCTTCCGAAACCCCGGCAGATTTATGTTGAGCCTTGCCCTGCCAACAAATCCACACACACTCCTGAACCTCGTGCGTGCTTTATCTGGTTTAGTTGGAGCCCAAGACTTTATATCGATCTCAGTTACTTCATATACACCTTTAGGCTGGTGTGTGGGCTTCCTTGGAGCGTACCTCCGTGTCTTGGCCGGAAGGGTAATTGTTGCAGCTCCATCCCGTTCAAGATTACTTGATCCCTCACCATATTCTAAAGACATAGGGTTCTCGGAGCGAAATGAAGATACATCGCCTGAAGCATGGGTGTTGTCGCTGCTATTCGGCATCTACAGAGAACACATGCGAAACTCAGGAAAGGAGGATAAGCATAAAACTAACAACTTGGTATCAAGATTTCTAAACATTTCATGCAATAATTTAGAAAATGTATGGCTAATTTTTTAAGTTTGCGTGACTTGGGCGCCCGCGATCTATAAATCGGCAGTAACTTATTGGAACAAATACAACTTATATGACTAGTTAGGAAGGTAGATAATTAACATATATACGCTCTCCATTATTTTATAGCCAATTTGGGAACATATGGAACAAAATAGGAAGAGGGATTGCGAGGAAATATGCCTCACCGTGATGGAGATCAGTAACTAATAGGCTTCTTAATGCATACCCGGCCGGACCACAGGAGAGGCAACGATTACAGCATCGATATGCTTGAAGGTGGCAGGCGAGCAAACGAAGACGGCGAGGCGTGGGCAACCGCGTGTTTGGAACGATAGTGGAGGTAGGCTTGACGCCGAAGAGCGGGCACATGGTCGGGGTGAGCACGCCGATGCCGGACAGGGTTCTGATGTGGATCTAGGGGAGGGGGAGCTGGCGATAGAGATTGGGTGGACTAGTTGAGTGAAACGCGGGCGGGCCGTGGTGGGTGTTGGCGGCCTAGGTGAAAAGGGTGGAAAATATCCCCGGTCGCTGCGCTGAAAGGCCTATGCAAACGGTTTCCTCTAAGCGCTCGTGTGCACAAAGAGAAAAAATTAGTTTGATATGAAGACATACTAATTTTGAAATGAAGACGTGAGTTCATCGTTTTGCCTCTAAAATTTTCCCACGTTAAGCAATCACCATTATACCACGGGTTTGATTGTTGGCGCATTTCAGGTCTCTTGTGCTATATGTAAGATCTTTTTTGGCATTTACCGTGCATTTTGGCATATAAATCAATTCCTAGGCGGACTGCATTTCCTATCGAAAGGGATGAGGATTTCCGTTCGATCTAGGAGCATCCAACGGTGCAGACGTACGATCCGTGGGGTTTGGGTTTTGGCCAATCAGAATGCACAACTCAGATCGTGCGCGCAGCAAGGGGAGGGGCATCGGCCACGATTTGGTAGGCACACGGCTTTCATGAGTGAACCGTGTGCTATTTGAAAACATTTACATTAACTAACATCATAACCTGGTGGTGAAGGAGTCATCGGAGGAGGAGGAAACGCATAAAAAAATCACAACGGGAACTGCATCTGTCGTTGAAAGGGATGAGGATCGCGGCTCGATCTGGGAGCATCCAACGGTGCAGACATACAATCCATGGGGTTTGGATTCTGGCCAATGAGAACGCGCGTCTCATATATATATATATATATATATATATATATATATATATATATATATATATATATATATATATATATATATATATATATATAATCTATACTAGCTATAGTGTATGACGATACTACATTCAATTATAGCGCATATTATAATACATAGAGTATATATATATAATATCATAGATCATATTTATTGCCATGCATGACACAAATTAGCACCGCTTTTAACATGATACGGTGTTTACCTATATGTTACTCTAACGTTCTAACCCTCACTATATTTAATTCTTTTCCACATCAGCATACTTGCTATTTTCCGAGTGCAGCTATGATATATATATACCACCACTATGGCCAGCCTTTGTATAGCAGGGAAGTATCATATATACTATAGTATCATGCATATGATACTATGTACGTACCTTCTTATAGTGCATATATATAGTATCATAGAGCTAGTATATATATACCATAGATGATCATATTTATGGCCATGTGCATGACACAAAGTAGTATAACATTTATATTATATATGTTACAGTATCTATATTACTGCTTCTTTGCCACACATCATCATATTTGCTATTCTCAAGTGCATGATACCGGCTATGATACCCCCACTATGGCCACCCTAAGGTTGGTCATAATGGGAGTATCAAGCGGCATCATATGCATGCAAACTAGACTTTTTGGATGATGTGGCACACAATTAAATGAGGAAAGAGATGGTGTGGGCCGGGTATCATATCATGATATACTGTATCACATATTAAATGTTGTACTACTTTGTGTCATGCATAGCAATTAATAAGGCAACCTAAGATACTAAGACTAGCCACAATGGGTAGTGTAACATGCCAATGTTACTACTCCATGTTACTACCTCTATAGTGGGGAGTAACATATGTGTGGTAACATGCGCAACACTTCATTTATTAAGCTATAGACTCATCTTGCCTTGATATGTGTGATGTTACTCATACTATTAGACTAGCCACAATGGGAGTAACTTCAGCAGTAACAGCAAGTCGAACTAAGCAAATATGCTTATGTGGCAATGAGTTAATGAGGAGAGGTAGTTTGAGTAACTTAGCTAGTTACCGTAACATCACATGTCTCAATGCACTATGAGTCTATAACCTAATAAATGAAGCTTTGCATGACAACACACTTATGTTACTACCCACTATGAAGGTAGTAACATAGTCTAGGGATATGTGTATGTTACTAGTGTATGTTACTATGCATTGTGGCTAGTCTTAATTAGTAACTAGCTATGTTACCCACATGCCTCTCTTTCTTCATTTCTTGCTTGCCACATCATCTATTTTATCTAGATATGTGTGATGTTACTACCTATGTTACTCCCACTATAGGTATACGTAATCTAATTTATGATACTATGCACGCATTACAGAGGTAGCTAGCTAGTACTCCCTGCGTCCGGGTTTATTAGGCCTCTCAGCAACACAAGCATGCATGTCCCTTCTTATAAGGCCCCGCTTTGGAAAGGTGCATGGACGCAACCACTTCATTGGTTGCATTGAAAGCCATTGTTGTTGGTGCCATGGTTGGAAAATTAATACACTTCATGCATGCTTTTTCATTGGTTGCATGCACGTGAGAGAGTGCATTGGGAGTGGAATGGAATAATTAATGTGAGCAAATTACTTTATGTCTTGGTCTAAGAGAAGTTGTCTTTAGGCCTAATAAACCCGGACGGAGGGAGTATCGATCATATACTAGTATCATGCATGACACATAGTAGCATATATAGCATTTATTATGACACACGGTTTCCTGATATGATACTTAACCCTCTCTTTATTCCTTTAATTCTATGAGAGCTCATCAAAATTGCCTAGTTGGCATGATACTAGCTATGGTATTCCATTACGACCACCCTAGCAAAGAAGGTGTACAAATCATTTATGCGTCGCTTTGCAAGTTTTCATCCATTTGATCGAGAAGCGGGGAGAAGTTTCAAACATTTCGGCCGCGAGGTGCGGCCACTGGCGTAGGCCTAGTTGATATTTTAATTACAGGAAATTCAGATGGAGTCCGGACATCTCATCAAAATCAATGTGTGCCTGTGGCGTGCTATCACAACCAAGTGCAAAAAAATGGTAAAGTTTGGCACAAGTTTAGGTGATCGTTCCTTCAAAACCGGAGCATCTCACATGAAGGATCATGGTTTCCCAAAGGAGACGTGTCAATTCAAACTCCTGTGGCCGTTGACTTCATCGTTTGGCTTCATAAATATTTCCACGGTACGCAATCACCATTATACCACAGGTTATATTTTCTGGCGCATTTCGGGTACCGTTAGCTATATTTAAGACATTTTTTTTTGAGTTTAACGTGCATTTTGTGCATAAAAATAAAATTACAACCGGAACTGCACGTGCTGTCGAAAGGGATGAGGATCACCGTTCGATATATGAGCATCCAACGGTGCAGACGTACGATCCGTGGTGTTTGGATTCTGTCCAATCAGAACGCACGACTCAGATCGTGGGCGGGGTTTTGTCGGCACACGACTTTCATCAACGAAGCGTGTGCTATTCGAAATCCAGATTGCATAGATATTTTTGTTCTCACATACTGTAGTGAGATAAATTGAGTGTGCTACCTCTACGATATAATAATAATAATAATAATAATAATAACAACAACAAAAAACAGTTATATTCATTGCATGAGCTGACAGCATATCAAGGTCAACATATTAACGGTTCTTACATCAACAGAAAATCGGGCATAACTCACAAATTCAGTACACATGACAGTTCTAAATTGAATGAATTAAGTTGCATGGTAGGCATAAAGCCTAGTATTATGGCTTAATTCCCATGTACATGGGGGAACTGGGATCATTAAGTTGACCCCGAATGAACTTGAGTTTTTTTGATGATTTTATGCTTCTCTATTATAGGGTTGCATGATCCCTTGGCTCGCAACTCATCCAATTCATCGTACTCGTCCTCATCGGCAACATCGTTGACACCCAGTACCCTCCTCTTCCATGCATCACTACATGGCCGTTCTTAGGCAAAGGGTCTTCCATAAAGAAAATCTGTGTAGCATCGCTGGCAAGAATGAACGGGTCTGTGTGATATGCCATTGTTGTCCTGTTAACACCAGTCTTCCTGTAATCATCAACCTTTACTTGAGCAAGAGGGATCCATGAGCACCTGAATAATGCCACCTTAACTTTCACACAATCAAGCTCCCAAATCTCTTTGATGGTTCCATAGTATACCCATTTGTCAGCTTCATCTACAGTCATGCATTCTATTCGAACAGAGCTATTCTAATTATGAGGTCTTCTCATCATGTTCATCAATGTAGAACGTGTATCCATTTATTTCAAATGCTTGGTACATCAACACAGTAGGTGATGGCTTTTGTGCCAACCACACATCAATATCATCAATGGATCCTTGTGCCAAACGCTTCTTCAGCCATTCGGCGTAGTTCTTAGTGTGCTCCTTCATCTCCACATCTGATGAAGGCACCATTGGTAAGAAGCTTTGGCGTATCTTCGCCAATTGTTCTTCGGTGTAAGCGGTGAGAACTGGGCTATTAAGCAGTACTGTCAAATTGGCTTTCTCTGCCAATTCTCCGGGTGCAGCCATTTGCGTGCCAGCAAGGACCAACTTACCTTTCAGCCTTCCCCTCGTGGAGAGAGAGGGGCAAACCTATAGGTCATTGTTTCATGTGTTCGGTGCAAAACTCAACCACCTCCTCTGCGGTATAACCTTGTAGGATGCTTGCCTCTGGATGGTTTTGGTTCCGACAAAAGTGTTTCAGTATTCCCATGAACCGCTCAAAGGGATACATGTTGCGAAGAAACACAGGACCACAATACTTTATCTCGTCAACAAGGTGCAAAGTGAGATGGCCCATGACATCAAAGAATGACGGTGGGAAAAACATCTCTAGGTTGCATGATATTCTTGCAATACCATCTTGCATATGATCTAGCTCTTCAGGATTTACAACTTTGTGCCATAGTTGGTTGAAGAAATCACAGAGCTCAATGAGTGTGTTCCTTATATCTTTGTCTAACAGATTCCTGATGGCCACCGGGAGGATTTGTGTCAAAATTACGTGGCAATCATGTGTCCCAGCTTCATTTTACATGAGCTCACATCCACGAGACTTCTGATGTTTGCGGAGTAGGAAGAGGGTATCCTAACTGACAACAAATAGGTGAAGAACCATGTTGCTTCTTTTGTACTGAAATTGTAACTCCGGCGAGCTTTGATGAATTTTTCATCATCTTCTGCTTCACTCTTGCCTTTTGATTAATCAGCAAGCATATCTAGCTGTGAACCCTCATCATCCTTTATTTTACCTTTTTTCTTGAGCAGAGTACCAAGGATGCTTTCACATACGTTCTTCTCTACGTGCATGACATCGATGTAGTGACGTACACGTAGAATCTCCCAGTAAGGTAATTTCCAGAACATCGATTTCTTCTTAAACACTTGACCCTTGGGTGTTTATTTCACCGTCTTAGCATGATTCTTTCCAAGCACAACATTAATTTGTTTGGTCATGTTGTGGACCACCTCCCCATCATAGGGTCTTGGTCCCACTTCTACCTCAGTCGTACCATCAAATTCAGCTTTCCTCTTTCGGTATGGGTGATTTTTTTGTAAGAACCTACGATGACGCAAATACACAATTTTGCACAAGTTGGGAAGTCTTCTGCTAGCTGTCCTATCCATGCATGTGACACACCCTACATCTACCTTTGTTTTCTGCCCCGATGTGTTGCCTAATGCCAGCATATCTTGAATGGTGTGCACCAGCATCGCATGTAGATCGAAAATCTCCTTTTTGTAAGCATCATAACATTTTATAGCAGGTGCATCTATCCACACTTTCAGCAGTTCTTCTACCAGTAGCTGAAAGTAAATGTTGATGTCATTTCCAGGTTGCTTTGGGCCTTGGATAATCATTGACATCATAATGTATTTTTTCTTCATACCCAACCAAGGAGCTAGGTTACATATGCACAGAAGCACCGACCATGTGCTGTGATTGCTGCTCATATTTCCAAAAGGATTCATCCTGTCAGTACACTCCCCTAGCCTTATACTTCTAGGATCCTTGGCAAAGTCTTCAAACTTGTTGTCGATTAATTCCCACAGAGCCCCATCTTTCGGATGCCTCATATACTTATCCGCAATTCGCTCATCATGATGCCACCGCAACCTCTTTGCCTCTCTAGGGTTTGCAAACAATCGCCTCAACCTTGTAATTAAAGGCAAGTACCAAACAACCTTGAACGGGATTCCTATCTTGATCTCATCATCCAATTTGTACTTGTCCATTGCTCTCTTGCACTTGTATCGTGCATGCTTGCATTCGGACATGCACGCAAATCTTTGTAATCACCACGGTACAATATACAATCATTCAACAAGCGTGTATCTTCTGTACTTCAAGTTCCAATGGGCAAACAATTTTCTTCCCTTCATTCGTGCTTCTGGGGAGCACATTATCTTCCGGAAGAATTTCTTTGAAAATACCTAACATCTGTATGAAGCCCTTGTTTCATAGACCGTTTGCTACTTTAAATCTGAGAAGTGCCAGGGTGGCACTCAACCTGGAATATTTCTTTTTGCAACCTGGATACAATTCTTTCTTGGAGTCCGCATCAATGGTTGGCAGATCCTTGTACAAAATAATATCCTTTTTTGGGCCCTCGAAATCTGCAATCATAGCAGCAAACTCTGGCATATCAAGATCGTTGTCATCTGCGTCGATGTCGTGGTTTTTTCCAGTGGGCATTTCGGCTTTCCGGTGTTCCATTGGTAGCTTGATGCCTCTTCCCCAATGTTAGATTCAACATCCAAGTGACACTGATCAGGGTTTGGCATCTCGCATCCCTGGGTATCTTCATCCATGACCTCGTGTTCACCGTGTTTGGTCCAACATGTATATCCATCCATGAATCCCCGAGAGACTAAGTGCCATTGGACATCTGCAACTACACGTGTTTCTGTATTGGCACAATCAGCACATGGACACATGATGTAATCCGCATCACCAATTCTCCTCTTTGTACTTTCAGCCAAATTCATGAACTCTGTCACGCCACTGATAAAATCTGCGGTATTTCGATCCTTCATCCATTCAGATCATTCCATCTGCACCACATGAATGGTAATTAGAAACAAAACAACCACATTGATACAAAGATTAACTGCTGCCCAATGATGCGTGCATAAGTCACAAGGCTTTGTTTTCATAATTACTGAGAGCGCTCCATATTGTTATCCAGACGTGCAATGACAAAAATTCATGGCCAGTCAAATTACATGTAGAGTACTAGTACATCACTACCCTTAGGAATTGGCTACCTTAATTAAGCCTCTCACAAAAAGAATACCTTAATTAAGTAGCCACGCGGTGACCTCCACCCAGCAGACAGAGAAGTGTGATGCGGCGGCACGCCGAGACAACAGGGTCGAGTAGCAAAGCTTAGTGCGGCTGCCGGCTGAAGTTCGACCTCCACTATCCCGCCATCAACCGCGATGGATGTGCTCAAATCACGTCGCCGCCGACCTCGACGGTTGAGCTCCTCCCATCTCCCGCCGCAGACCGAGGATTGACCCCCTATGACACTGCCACCGCCCACCAACCCAGGACTGACCTCTTATCCGATAGCCCTTGCCTAGGCCGCTGCCGCCATCTCTAGCTGCGTACCGGATGTTTTTTTACGGATATCCACAGAGCGGCTGTTTACACGATATCACTGTAACTCCATTATATGTACATGGTAGTACATCACATACAGTTATGTAACGACAACTGTGTCTCACCTACATTGTCTTGTCACATGGTTTGGTGTGCAAATCGTGTGTGATGTTGTAATACCTGACACAAATGACATGTATAAACAGTGTGTCGTATACTCCAACATATAGTGGCATAAGTAGTTCCCGACCTTTAGCTTATCCCCACAGTTTCCCATTTCCCCCAAATCTCTACATAGCGTCCAAATTCCCTCGCGTGGAGCGCACATTGGGGGAATGCAGGCGAGTGGTGCTGATGGTTTGGGTGCGGCTGCTCCTGCTCGTATCGCCACCACGATGGCAGTCGCCGTCGAGCACTTGCCTAAGGTCATTAGAAGGCAGGTGTACTATGGATCCGAATCGTCCTGTCAGGTTCCAATCTATCCCGATCTTTTTCAGCATGTCCAAAGTAGCTCCTTGTTGAATCTATCCTGCATTGAATCCCCCCCCAGGAAAGCGATCTGCCACCGGATCCAGAGCATGACTCCAGACTCCCGCAACACGAGTTCGACTCCGAGTTTTGCGCCACCGAGAAGTACGAAAAGGTGAGTTGTGTGCACAGGAACACTCCCGCTCGACGTGTATGCACGGAGGGATTTGACATTGGCAGGCGGTTTCTTAGTTGCCCCTTAGAGGTTAGTGCTAAGTTCATCATTTAACTTGAGTTAATGCCACTGCTCATCATGAATACTATTTAACATTGGCAGGGATATGCGGCTTGTGCCTTTGTTAACTGGCTGGATGAAGAATGGCATGGCAGGGCTCGGAGTGTTATCACCAAGCTCGCAGAAAGTAACATTAAGCTGATGAAGAAACTGGATGATCTGGAATGTACAATTAGTACGATGAAGCAAGAAAGAATCAATCACAAGCAATAGATGAAAGCAAGAGACAAGAAGGAACTAGCATGTGTAGTTGTGGTTGTCGCATTAGCCATGTTCTATGCGCTGTTTGCAATGATGATTAGGGGTTTTGTTTGACAGTATTTCTAAAGCACATCTAGATGTGATCTAAATAATGCACATCTAGGTACTCCTATGCCATTGATGTTACGCAAAGATTCGTGCAGATATTTTTCTTTGTCTTTTTTTCTTTTCCTTTCTAGTTTGATTATTACTGGCTTTATCAATAAGAAGAGCTCAATGTATTGCTTGCCAACTGTCCTACTCCGTTCGTACCGTTACCCGTGCATAATCCCAAGACTTGTTCCTTGTTTTTTTCCTGAAAAAGGAAACCAGCCAAATAGCCAATAGGAGTCTTGCGCAACCCCTGGAATTTGGAGCGACTGGGTACAAATAATTGTGATTAGATAATATGTCAACCCCCGCTTCAATTGGCAGTTCCTATTCTATGCATACCCTGCTTAAGTGTCCACCACCTTCATCATCCCTGGCAGGCCGTGCTATACACTGGCACACACTCTGCAGCCATGTCGAGCGACGATGAGGATGACAGTTCAGCTAGCAGTCTGGCGACTGATGATAGGTCAACATCAGAATCATCCCGCTTGTCTTCCATGAGTTCGGCGTTGAGCCCAGACCTTGATTATATCCGGTTCATGGAAGGGACGCCACCTCCGGAGTCATCACACGACAACTGATGGACGAGGAGCCGTCGGAACGAAGAAGATCAGGACGATGATGATGATGAGGAGGAATGGTCGAACAAGGAGGAGGAGGACGACGACAGCAACGACGATGACGACAACGGCGGCGATGAAAAACCAATGGTCAGTGGCAAGAAGAGTCCTCGCCAATACGATGTCGCAGGGCCATCCAACAACAACAACAAGAAGAATAAGGACTAAATTAAGTAGACTGTATATATCTCTGTTTATCCAGTCAATCTCATCACAGACGATTAGTAATATGTATTCGACAAAGATCTTCTACATTATCACCCACAGGTTGGTTTGTTGAACTGTGTGCCCTGACGAACACACAATTCACAAAAAAAGACCGTATGGGCTGTCTATAATGATCGCACATAATTTTGATTACCGACCTATTTGCCGGGTATCACACACATCTTGTTATGCTGAATCGTTTGTGTTCACCTCAATCATTGCAAATGGTTCATCAGAACAAACTATATGCCATATATTGCACACAGATTGATATGGCTGCCCATTTCTGTTGTTCTTCCTCATCGCAAACAGTTCTGCTGAATCAACCGTATGCCCTGCATCGTACATGCAACTAAAATCTGACCCGTGTTTGATGCATCCGTCATCGCAAATGTTTTGGACATTTTTGACAGTTCTCTAAGACCACTATTTGGGATTATTGCATCGTACATAGTTTCTTGAAGGGTCTCTGATCGTAGTGTCGCGTTAGCAGCATCCTGCAGTAGTGTATCTTGAGGCGCCGTACCCGAAAGGGATTGACAACCTATTTAACACGTTAGATTGCGAGTATTTGTTATTTGTGTGTAGGTGTTGTTTACATGGTGTGAGGAGGTTCTCCTACTGGTTCGATAACCTTGGTATCATCACCGAGGGAAATACCTACCGTTTTTATACTGCATCATCACTTCCTCTTTGGGGAAATACCGACGTAGTTCTAGCAAACATCACACAGTTGTAAGCAAAATAAGATGCATAAAGGATAAACATCACATGCAATCAAAATATGTGACATGATTGATATGGCCATGATCATCTTGTGCTTTTGATCTCCATCTCAAAGCACCGTCATGATATCCATTGTCACCGGCTCAACACCTTGATCTCCATCGTTGCGTCGTGGTCATCTCGCCAACTATTGCTTCTACAACTATTGCTAACGCATAGCAATAAAGTATAGCAATTACATGGCGCTTGCATTTTGTACAATAAAGAGACAACCCTAAGGGTCTTACCAGTTGTCGATATTACAAAACTTGATCATCTCATACATCATACTATATCACATCATATCTTGACCATATCACATCACAACATGCCTGGCAAAAACAAGTTAGACATCCTCTACTTTGTTGTTGCAAGTTTTATGCGGCTGATACGGGCTTCTAGCAAGAATCGTTCTTATCTATGCAAAAACCACAAAAGTGATTCACCAAGTTTGATGTTTTAACCTTCTTCAAGGACTGGCAGTAGTCAAATTTGATGCAATTAAAGTAGGAGAAACAGACACCCGCGAGCCACCTTTATGCAAAACAAATTGCACGTTTGTCGGTGGAACCGGTCTCATGTGCGTGGACATGTAAGGTTGGTCCGGGCCGCTTCATCCCATTTTTGTTCTACTCGACACCTCCGCATTTAGCACACATTCAGCTCGATGCTGTCCTTGCCTTCTTGATCCAGCAAGACGGGCGAAGTAGTAGATGAGTTTCGGTAGCACGACATCATGGTGACGGTGGTAACACAACTATCTCCGCAGGGCTTTGCCAAGCCCTAAGAAAATATGACCGAGGACGAACTAGAAGGGAGAGGAGCGCAACACACGGCTAGGGAATCATGGTGTGTATTGTCCCTCTCCCTCCTCTCATATATATAGGCGGAGTGGGAGGGGAGGCAGCCTCTACAGTGCCCCAAGTGGCTGACGGCTACCCTAGGGCACCTGCCCTGGCCAAATCCCCCCTTCGATATTTGTTCATTGGGGGAAGGAAAGGGGGGTTGGCTGCCTTTGGGGCGCCGCCCCCTTCCTTCCCTCCCTCCTTTGGTGCATGGGCAAGGGTGAAGGGGCGCACCAGACCCCTTGTGAGCTGGTGTGCTTCCCCCCTTTGTCCCATAAGGCCCACCACTTACCAGTGGCCTCCCGGAACCCCTTCCGGCACTCTGATGTATACCCGATACATTCTGAAACCTTTCTGGTGTCCAAATAGCATCGTACTATATATCAATCTTTACTTCCGGACCATTCTGGAGCTCCTCGTCATGCGCGTGATCTCATCTAGGACTCAGAATAACATTTAGTCACCAATTCACATAACTCGTATAATACTATAACGTGAATGAACGTTAGGCGTGCAGACCCTACGAGTTTGATAATGATGTAGACATGACAGAGACACCTCTCCTGTAAATAATTAATAGTGGAACCTGGATGCCCATATTGGTTCCTATATATTCTACGAAGATCTTTATCGGTCGAACCATTATGACAACATACGTAATTCCCTTTGTCTGTCGGTATGTTACTTTCCCGAGATTCGATCGGAGGTATCTCCATACCTAGTTCAATCTCGTTATCGGCAAGTCTCTTTACTCATTCCATAATACAACATCACGTAACTAACTCCTTGGTCATTTGCTTGCAAGCTTATGATGTGTATTACTGAGAGGGCCCCAAGATACCTCTCCGATACTCGAAGTGACAAATCCCGATCTCAATCCATGCCAACACAACAAACACCTTCGGAGATACTTGTAGAGCATATTTATGATCACCCCATTACATTGTGACATTTGATAGCACACAAGGTATTCCTTCGGTATTCGGGAGTTGCATGATCTCATGGTCGAAGGAACATGTGTTTGACATTTAGCAATGAAGTAGCAATAAACGGAACGATCATATGCTAAGCTAATGGATGTGTCTTGTCCATCACATCATTCTCCTAATGATGTTGATCCCGTTATTAAATGACAACACATTTCTATGGTTAGGAAACCTTAACCATCTTTGTTCATCGAGCTAGTCTACTAGAGGCTTACTTGGGACACGATATATTTTCATGTACTCACACATGTACTTAAGTTTTCGGTCAATACAATTCTAGCATGAATAATAAACCTTTATCATGATTAAGAAAATATAATAATAACCATATTATTATTGCCTCTAGGGCATATTTCCATCAAAGGCATCCCAACTTTCTTCTACCAACCATCGGTAATATTATTTGGAGCTATACTTTTACTAATCATATTATATGAGTTTTGCTTGGAGCGTCATGTATTGTACGAGTCGTTGCTTTGTTTGATTTTTAGTTTGCCACAATCATCCTTGCCTGACACACCTATTTGAGAAAGACACACATTTTTCGTGATTTATTAGAATATTCTATGTGCTTCACTTATATCTTTTGAGCTAGGCAATTCCTCTAGTGCTTCACTCATATCTTTTAGACCATGTCAGTGATTATATTTTGAAGAAATAGATGCACTCTCATACTCCACTTAAATTATTTTGAGAGCTGATAATAGTAAGGGTAATTTGCACAAGTTATGAATTTGGTCCTAATGTGATGGATATTCAAGAGGGATATAAAAAGAACTTTCATGTAGATCACTGAATATGATAAGTTTTATTCCTTGGAATAGTTTTGCGATATGGAGATGATAATATGTGAGTTGTACTATAGTGAGTAATTGTGGTTTAGTTAGAATATTGGTGTTAAGGTTTGTGATTCCCTATGCATGCACGTAAAGTCAATAGTTATGCACCGAAGTTATATCCTACTTATGGTGCATTATTGAGTGTTAGTTATTCTCAATGCATGTTTATGACTGTTTTCATTTTCTGGTTGGTCTCTTCTCAATCTATTTACTAGCCTCCATTTGTACTAAGCGGGAATGCTGGTTGTGCATCCAATTCCTTAAACCTAAAGTTGTGCCAAATGAGTCCACCAAACCTACCTGTATGCGATATTTACATGCCGTCCCAAGTAAATTTGCATGTCCCAACTCTAATCATTCAAAAAACTATCCATTTTCTGTGCCCGTACCACTCATGGAGCAACAAGGGGTGGTCAATATCTTTCATGCTAGATGGGTTATTCTCATGATGAGTGTTTATTCACTTGTCATTACACGAGAAAGTGGAAGGTAATAGGGATGCTCAGTCCCATAATGAATTAAAACAAAAAATGAATAAAATAATAAACTCCCCTTTGGAAAGTTTAAAAGTTTGGAAGGCACCCTTGGATACGGGTAGCCATGGATTGTGAAAGAATGGTGGAGGGGATCAAAATTTATTTTCTATTTGGGAACCGCCTATAATGTGTCTAGCATGGGAGATATTGGAAACATTCAGTCGTGACGTTGACAGGTAAAGCATGCCTCTCAAAATAATTTATCCCTGTTTTAAAATTTGAGCTCTGGCACCTCTGCAAACTCCGCTTCCCTCTACGAAAGGCCTATCTATTTTACTTTTCTGCATTTTTTTTATTTTGAGTCTTCACCTTCTCTTATAAGCACCAACTCGACAGAACTATTCTCATAATTTTGCATTGGGTGTAGTTAATATTGAGTGGGTTTCTTTTGGAAATATGCCCTAGAGGCAATAATAAATTGGTCATTATCATATTTTCTTATTCATGATAAAGGTTTATTATTCATGCTAGAATTGCATTTACCAGAAACTTAAATACATGTGTGGATACATAAACAAGTACCGTGTCCGTAGTGAGCCTCTACTAGACATGAGTTGTCATTTGATAACGGGATCACATCATTAGGAGAATGATGTGATGGACATGACCCAACTGTAAGCTTATCATTTGATCATATCAGTTTATTGATAGAAGCTTTCTTCCTGTCAAGTATCTATTCCTAAGACCATGAGATTGTGAAACTCCCTGACACCGGAGGAATACTTTGGGCCCTCTAGGTTATACAAAATCGTAAAGAGCTTGCAAGCAATGTGGCCGATGAGTTAGTCACAAGATCTTGTGTTACGGAACAAGTAAATAGACTTGTTGGAAACAAGATTGAACTAGGTATGGAGATACCGATGATCGAATCTCGGGCAAGTAACATATCGTCGGTCAAAGGGAAATGCATACAGGATTAACCGAATCCTTGACATCATGGTTCAACTGATAGATCTTCATGGAATATGTAGGAACCAATATGGGCATCCAGGTCCCGCTATTGGTTACTGGCCGGAGAGAGGTCTTAGTCATGACTACATGATTCCCGAACCCGCAGGGTCGCACGCTTAACGTTCGTTGACAGT
>NC_041391.1:531712415-531744073 GCF_002162155.2 Triticum dicoccoides | reverse complement strand
CATATATGGAAGTCATATTTTGGGTTCCGGAAAAGGGTGCAGTTTTTTTATATTGTACCAGGAAGTTTCCAAAAGGTTCCGAAGGATTCCGGAGGGGTCCGTAAGTCCACAAGTGGGTCCAGCACGTCCCAAGGGCTAGCATGAGATGTGGGGAGGCACCCTGGCCTTATTGGGCCAGGTGCACCAAGTGCTCAAAAGCCCATGTGGCTAGGGAAAGGAAAAAAGGGGAGTCCTAGTACGGATAGGATTGGACTTGGAGCCCAAGTCCTCTCCCCCTTGGCGCCAACTCCTATTAGGAGTAGGATTGGACTCCCAGCCGTCCCTCGCATATAAATATAGAGGATAGGGCAAACAAGGCACCCTAATACGTTGGCCTTGGCTGCTGCCCTGTCTCTCCCTCCTGACATAGTACTCGTCCACATTTTTTTGCTTAGCGAAGCTCTGCTTGTATTCCGACTCCACCACCACGCCATCACGTTGGTTGTGATCCCATCTATTTCTCTGCCTTCTCTTCCTAGATAAGCGAGGATGAGACGTCATCGAGCCGCACGTGTGCTAAACTCGGAGGTGCCGTCCATTCAGCACTAGATCAGTTGGATCGTGATTGGATCGTGAAGAGTACGACTACATCAACCATGTTTTATACGCTTCCGCTTTTGGTCTATCAGGGTACGTAGCCACACTCACCCATCTCGTTGCTATGCTTCTCCTAGATAGATCTTGGGTGTTCGCAGAATTTTTTTTGATTTTCATGCTTCATTCCCCAACAGTGGCATCATGAGCTAGGTCTATGCGTAGATGTATATGCACGAGTAGGACACAAAGAGTTGTGGGTGTTGATGCTCAAATTGCTTACCTCTCTTGTCTTATTTGGATTTGGCGGTATTGTGGGATGAAGCGGCCTGGACCAACCTTACTTGTCCTTGCACAAGGGACCGGTTCCATCGACGTACATGCAACTTGTTTTTCATAAGGTGGCTAGCGGGTGTTTGTCTCTCCTAGTTTAGTTGAATCTAATTTGACGAAGGCGGTTCTTGTATAAGGTTAAATGGCAACTTGATTATCACCATTGTGGCTTTACGTAGGTAAGAACAGTTCTTGCTAGTTGCCCATAGCAGCCACATATAATTTGCAACAATAAAGTAGAGGACGTCTAACTTGTTTTTGCAGGGCATGTAGTGATGTGGTATGGCCAAAACATGATGTGATATATGTTGATGAATGAGGTGATCATGTTTTGTAATAGGTTCACAACTTGCACGTCGATGAGTACGGCAACTGGCAGGAGCTATATGGTTTTCTTTAATTTATTATTCGTCATGCAATTGCTTTACTTTATCGTTATGCGTTAGCAATACTAGTAGAAGCAATAGTTGGCGAGACGACCAAATGATGACATGATGATGGAGATCATGGTGTTATGTCGGTGACGATGGAGATCATGTCGGTGCTTTGGAGATGGAGATCAAAGGCACGAGATGATAATGGCCATATCATGTAACATATTGATTGCATGTGATGTTTATCTTTTTATCCATCTTATTTTGCTTAGAATGACGATAGCACTATAAGACGATCGCTTCACTCAATTTCAAGAAACTGTGTTCTCCCTAAGTATGCACCATTGCAAAAGTTTGTCGTATCAAAGCACCTCATGATGATCGGGTGTGATAGACTCTACATTCGCATACAACAGGTGTAAGCCAGTTTTACACATGCAGAATACTTGGGTTAAACTTAACGAGCCTAGCATGTACAGATACGGCCTCGGAACACATGAGACCGAAAGGTCGAACATGAATCATGTAGTAGATATGATCAACATGGAGATGTTCACCATTGATGACTACCCCATCTCACGTGATGATCGGACATGGGTTAGTTGATTTGGATCATGTATCACTTGCAAACTTGAGGGATGCTGATTTAAGTGGGAGTTCATTAGTAATTTGATTAATTGAACTAACTATCATGAATTTAGTCTTAATTGTCTTTGCAAAATTTTTGTTGTAGATTAATGGCCCACGCTGTAGTTCCCTTGAATTTTAATGCGTTCCTAGAGAGAGCTAAGTTGAAAGATGATGGAAGCAACTATGCAGACTGGGTCCGTAACTTGAGGATTATCCTCATTGCTGCACTGAAGCCTTATGTCCTTAATGCACTGCTTGGTGATGCAACCCCTCAAGGCTAGCCTGCAGATGTAATGAACGTCTGGTAGGCATGTTCTAATGACTACTTGGTAGTTCATTGCGCCATGATTTACGACTTGGAATCAGGGCTCCAAAGATGTTTTGAGCACCACAGAGCATATTAGATGTTCGAGGAGCTAAAATTGGTATTTCAAGCTCATGCCCCGGTCAGGAGGTATGACACCTCCAACAAGTTCTTTAGCTGCAAGATGGAGGAGAACAATTCTGTTAGTGAACATATACTCAGAATGTCTGGGTTCACAACCGCTTGACTCAGTTGGGAGTTAATCTTCCAGATGACACGGTCATTGATAGAGTTCTCCCGTCACTGCCACCAAGCTATAAAGGCTTTTTTACGAACTATAATATGGAAGGGATGGATAAAATGATCCCCGAGCTATTCGCGATGCTTAAGGTCGCGAAGGTAGAAATCAAGAAAGAGCATCAAGTGTTGATGGTTAATAAAACCAACAGCTTCGAGAACAAAGGCAAGGGAAAGAAAGGGAACTTCTAGAAGAACGACGAGCAAGTTGCCCCTCCCGTGAAGAAATCCAAGGCTGGACCCAAACTTGAGACTGATTACTTCTACTACAAGGGAAATGGTCCCTATAAGTGAAACTTCCCCAAGTACTTGGCAAATAAGAAGGCTGGCAACGTCGACAAAGGTATATGTGATATACATGTTATTGATGTGTACCTACCTAGTGTTCATAGTAGCGCCTGCGTATTTGATACTGGTTCGGTTGCTAATATTTGTAACTCGAAATAGGAGCTGCGAAATAAACGAAGACTGGCTAAGGACAAGGTGACGATGCGCGTCAGAAATGGTTCCAAGGTTGATGTGATCGCTGTCGGCATGCTACCTCTACATCTACCTTCCGGATTAGTTTTAAGCCTAAATAATTGCCATTTGGTGCCTGCGTTGAGCATGAAAATTATATCTGGATCTTGTTTATTGCAAGATGGTTATTCATTTAAGTCATAAAATAATGGTTGTTCTATTTATATGAGTAATATCTTTTATGGTCATGCACCCCTTGTGAATGGTTTATTCTTGTTGAGTCTCGATCGTAGAGATACACATATTCATAATATTGATGCCAAAAGATGCAAAATTAATAATGATAGTACCACATATTTGTGGCAGTGCCGCTTAGGTCATATTGGTATAAAGCGGATGAAGAAACTCCATTCTAATGGACTTTTGGAATCTCCTGAGACATGTGAAACATGCACTACAAGAAGAAAGCTTCTAGATAGAATCTTAGCAGTAGCATTGGTAAGTGGGGCGGTGCTAGTGCTAATTAGGAGTAGCGTGTGCTACATACAAGCACTACAGGTAAATAGTTAGCAGTAGCATTAGCCGACGGACAGGCGCTACTACTAAGTGGTCCCACACCGTGGTGTCGCAGTGCCCCACGGGCTTGCCATAGCAGTAGCAGGTCAGCAACCCACACTACTGCTAAGCATGTTAGCAGTAGTGCGGACTGTTGGCCCACGCTGCTGCTATGGCAAGCCCGGGCCCAGCTGCCCATCCCCACTTAGCAGTAGCACTGGTCCTGGACTAGTGCTACAGCTAATGTGGTTACAGTAGGATTGGTCCTTAAGCCACGCTACCGCTATGTTAAACATTATCTGCCCACTCCGATTCGTCAGTCTCGCCTGTGCCACTCACCGCCCGCCCCCGATCGTCCTCCTCCTTGTCCCTCAACGCCGACGTCGCTGCATTGCGCCACTCTTGTCGCCCGGTCCTCGGTAAGCTCCTCCTCCTCCCTCCTCCTGCTCCTTCCTCCTCTAGCAACGCCTCCTCCTCCCTCCCCTGGTCCTTCCTCCTCTAGTCGCGCCTCCTCTTCCCTCCCTTGCTCCTTCCTCCTCTAGCCGCCCCTCCTCCTCCCTCCTCCCTCCCCCTGCATGCTCCTCCTCCTCTAGCTTCCCATCCTCCCTCCGCCTCTCTCTCCTCCCTTCCTTCCTCCCGGCCTCCTCCCTCCTCCCTCATGCCTCCCTCCATCCCTCCTCCCTCTGTTCTTGTAGAATGTAGGTTTTTTTTAATGTTTTTTAAATACAATAGAATGTAGAATGTAATTTTTTAATAAATGTAGGAGTTATAAAATATTTAGTATTGTTGATTATTTGAGTAGAATAGAAAATTTTCAATAATGTAGATTATTTGAATACAATATCATTTTTTAGTAATTTAGGGGCAAAAGAACCAAATACCTTTAAATATTTAGTTATGCTTGTTGTACAAATGAAATGTTAAGGATATAAGATGTACATCAAAAAAATTAGGTATAGATTTTTTTAGTAATTTTAGTATTGGACAATTCAATTATTTTTATGTCATTATCAATTTCGTGTTGACTTTAAGTCTATCTAGGCTCCATACATGACAGTCAAAAAATCAATGAGGGAGAGAGTCTCCACCATATATGAGAGAAAAAGAATGTCGACTGTTGTCATGGGGGCCGCTTCTCCTTCTTGTCCTTGTGCTAGACCTTAATTTGTTATGCACTAGGGCAAGGAGGAGTAGCGACCATCACCGACGGTCAAAAAATCAGTGAGGGAGTGTGTCCACCATATATGAGAGAGGACGAAGAATCCCGACTGTTGTCGCGGGGTAGCTTCTTCTTCATTCCAAGGTGCTATACATTTTGGTGTAATACACTTTGGAATGAAATTAGGAGCTACCATCACTGGCAATCATAAATCTCAAAGAGGAAGAATCCCGACTGTTTCGTGGAGGTTGCTTCTCCTTCATTCCCATGTGATACGTCCATTTTACATCATGTTTTCCTACTATTATTTATAATGTTTTATGCATAATAACACCTTTTGGAGTAATTCTAATGCCCTTTCTCTCATAATATGCACGGTCTACACAAAGAGGGAGAATGCCGACAACTGGAATTCTGGACCTGAAAAAGCTATGTCAGAGATACTTATTCTGCACAACTCCAAATGAGCTAAAATTTTACAGGAATTATTTCAAAAATATAAAAAATATTGGAGAAAAGAACTACCAGATGGGGGCTGCCATGTGTCCACCATACACTAGGGCGCGCTAGCCCCACCAGGTGCGCCCTGTTGGGCAGTGGGCACCCTGGCCCACCTCTGGTGCCCATCTTCTGGTATATAGGGTCTTTTGACCTAGAAAAAAAAATAAGGGGATGAATTTCAGGAAGGAGCGTTGCCATCTCGAGGCGGAGCTTGGGCAGGAGCACTTTTGCCCTCTGGCGGAGGGATTCCGCCGGTGGAACTTCCCTCCCGGAGGGGGAAATCGAAGCCATCGTCATCACCAACAACCCTCTCATCTTTGGGAGGCCAATCTTCATCAACATCTTCAACAACACCATCTCATCTCAAAACTCTAGTTCATCTCTTGTGTTCAATCTTTGTACGGGAACCTCATATTGGTACCTGTGGGTGACTAGTATTGTTGATTACATCTTGTAGTTGATGCTATATGGTTTATTTGGTGGAAGACTATATGGTTAGATCACTTATGCTATTTAATATCCCTTTGATCCTTGTCATGAATATTATTTTTGAGTAGTTGCCTTTGTTCTTGAGGCCATGGGAGAAGTCATGTTGCAAGTAATCATGTGAATTGGATATTTATTTGATATTTTGATGATATGTATGTTGTGACTCCCTTAGTGGTGTTATGTGAACGTCGACTACATGACACTTCACCATCTTTTGGGCCTAAGGGAATGCATTGTGGAGTAGTTATTAGATGATGGTGTTGCTAGAGTGACAGAAGCTTAAACCATAGCTTATGCGTTATTCCCTAAGGGACTGATTTGGATCCATATGTTTAATGATATGGTTAGATTGTTATATTAATTCTTCTTTCGTAGTTGCCGATGCTTGTGAGGGGTGAGGGAGTCCTGGATTAGGGGGTCCTCGGCCGTCTGGACTATTGATGTGGGCTGGACTGATGGACTATGAAGATACAAGACAGAAGACTTCGTCCCGTGTCCGGATGGGACTCTCCTTGGCGTGGAAGGCAAGCTTAGCGACCGGATATGAAGATTCATTTCTCTATAAACCAACTTTGTACAACCCTAGTCCCCTCCGGTGTCTACATAAACTGGAGGGCTTAGTCCGAAGAGATATATGTACACAATCATAATCATATAGGCTAGACTTCTAGGGTTTAGCCATTACAATCTCGTGGTAGATCAACTCTTTTAATACTCATATTCATCAAGATCAATCAAGCATGAAGTAGGGTATTACCTCCATAGAGAGGGCCCGAACCTGGGTAAACATCATGTCCCCCGTCTCCTGTTACCATTGAACTTAGACGCACAGTTTGGGACCCCCTACCCGAGATGTGCCGGTTTTAACACCGACATTGGTGCTTTCGTTGAGAGTTCCGCTGTGACATCAAAGACATGATTGATGGCTCACCATGTTATCAAGGACAATATCACCTCTGGAGGAGCCCTGGCTTCGGGCCAAACCCTCCGGTTGGGCGGCTTTACCATGACCGCCCGTTCGGCCATTGGGACGATGATGACTTCTCGGATCATCAAAAATCGCCTTCTTGTCAACTCCAAATACTCCAAACGGATGGATCCAACAGAATTTTCGTCTTTCAACGAACTCCTGGATCACATCGCGCCTTGGGGGTCGCAACAGACTATGGTCGGATTGGGCTTAAACCCAATCAGAGAGAAATCAAATCTCCGCCGATCACCCATCAGATAGCAGTAGTGGAGGAGCAATACAACAATTCTTCCTCCATATTGAGGACGAACTATGTTCGAATTTCCGAGCTCAAAGAGCCGGATACCCATCCACGGAAGGACGTGTCCCTTCCTCCGAACTTAGAGTCGGACTGTGGACCCGAAAAATTGGTTGATATCCCAGAGCCCGAACTGTTAAGCTCGGAAGTTTCTCAAACTCCGGATCCCAAATTGGGTCAGGGTTTGGATTCAATTCCACCCACCCACCCAGATATATGTGATCTCATGTGCATACAACAACAGCCCGAGGAATCAGTCCATCACTTCTGGGCCAGATTCCTCCTTGTTAAAAACAAGATTAAAGATTGTCACGATGAAGACGCGATTTCATTATTCTGCAACAATTACAAGGACGAGGGAATCGTCAATGCCATGAACCGTTGTCATGTATTACACTTCACTGACTTGGCAACCATAGTACAAAAATACTGCGTAGTGGAAAGCGCCATGAAAAATCAGGCGGCTCCTTGGGAGCGACCGGTTTCCACTCAACCCCTTGTCCGGGCAAAAAGGACGCACCCTCGTCGGTCACCCGTTCCAATAGTAAGGAAATCAAAGCCATTACGGGGCGTGGAACCGTCCTGGAGGGATGGCTCCATAGGCCATGCAAAATACACACAACACCGGATACCATACCAACCCACAGCCTTAGAGCGTGTTGGATTCTTCGGCAAGTGGCCAAGAGCGGCGAGGATGTCCTCACCAAAAATGCAGCAGAGCAACATCCCATGGAAGACGACGACCTCGGAGTATTGATAGTCTTCGAGACTTTTGCCTCAAACAATAGGCGCAAAAGGGCACTCCGCGGCCTTGTCGAAGTCTGCCAAGACGCAACAATAAATCCTTGGAACGACACGGCCATAACTTCAATGCTGATGACAAACCAAAATTCAAGACAGTTCGGGCACCAGCCGCATTGGCCTCAGTCCAATCGTGGACGACTTTCGGCTTAAGAAAGTGCTCATGGATGGCGTCAGTGTACTAAACCTCATTTACGAGAAAACTCTCAACAAAATGGAAATAGACAGGAGCCGCATTGAGCAAAGTAGCATGACGTTCTGAGGAATCATTCCTAGTTGGGAGGCGTGGTGCGCGGGAAAAATCACACTCGATGTGGTATTCGGCATGCCAGAGAATTACCGGTCCGAAGAGATAACCTTTCAAGTGGCCCCTTTCAACAGTGGATATCACGCCTTATTAGGGTGAGATGCATTTGTACGTTTCCAAGCTATACCACATTACGGGTACATGAAGCTCAAGATGCCCGGGCCCAATGGTATTATCACTCTTGCCAGTGATCCGGACATAGCACTCCGCACCGAAAAAAACCCGCAGCCCTGGCCCTTGAGGCACTGTCTGAAGCCCTCGTGGCCAAAGAGTTAACTGCATTACGCTCCAAAGTGGATAGGTACGATGTAACCCTGGACAAGCGATCAAAATCCACCTCCTTTAAACCAGCAGACGAAATAGTCAAATTTCAAGTCCACTCGATGGACCCCAAGAAGAAGACATCCAACGGAGCACAGCTGGACACAACGGTTGACGCTGCACTACGAGCATTTCTACGCGAAAACTGGGATATATTCGCTTGGCACCCTTCTGATATGCCAGGAATCCCACGCAGGCTGGCCCAACACAGCCTCAATATATTGAAGGGATATAAGCCGGTCAAGCAAACACTACGGTGCTTTTCAGAACCCAAACGACAAGCCATGCGGGAGGAGCTAGCCAAGTTACTCGAGGCCGGATTCGTCAAAGAAATAAAATATACGGATTGGATGGCAAACCTAGTGATGGTACCAAAGAAGGATAAATCCTGGCGCCTGTGCGTTAATTTCAAAGACCTCAACAAGGCCTGCCCTAAGGATCCCTTCCCCCTCCCCGGCATCGATCAAATTATCAACGCCACGACAGGACACGACTCACTGTGTTTCCTCGACACATACTCCAGATACCATCAAATCAAGATGAAGGTGTTTGATCAAGCTGCAACGGCATTCATTGCCCCATACGAGTCTTTCTGCTTCAACACTACGCCCTTTGGGCTCAAAAACGCCGGCACCACCTATCAACGCATGATTCAAACATGCCTGGAGAAACAAATCGGCAAGACAGTTGAAGCATATGTGGATGACGTAGTCATCAAAACTAGGCACGTCGAGTCATTAATAGACGATCTGCGTCTCACATTTGACAACCTCCGTACATATGACATCAAGCTCAATCCGGAAAAGTGTGTTTTCGGTGTTCCCGCTGGAAAACTGCTGGGCTTTATCGTTTCCCATAGAGGAATTGAGGCAAACCAGCCAAAATCCAAGCTTTGTCACAGTTTGCTACGCCAACAGACCTTAAACAAGTCCAAAAAACTAGCCCGATGTTTGGCAGCTTTAAGCCGCTTTATCTCCAGACTAGGAGAAAAGCATTGCCACTTTATCGCCTTCTCCGACGCATCGAACACTTAGAGTGGACAGACGCGGCAACGGCCGGACTGGAAGAAAAGGCTCTTTTAGTGAGCAACCCAATCCTGGCCGCACCGAACGTTGGTGAACCCATGTTATTATACATATCGGCAATGCACCAAGTCACGAGTGCAGTATTCGTCGTCGAATGAGAGGAGGACGGACACAAATTCCCGCTGCAAAAGCCGGTATACTATGTATCTACTGTCCTCACACCATGCAAATCCCAGTACACTTATTACCAAAAAATAGCATAGCAGTCTTCATGGCATCCCGGAAACTACGACAGTACTTTCAAGAGTGCTTAATCACGGTGGCCTTCAAAGTACCACTCAATGACATAATAAACAACCGTGAGGCCACGGGCCGGATTGCCAAGTGGGCCATCGAGCTCCTCCCATTTGACATAACATACAGACCGCGCCGGGCCATTAAATCCCAAGTACTGGCCGACTTCGTCACCGAATGGACAGAGGCCGAACTCCCTAAAGAGTACACACATATTCCAACTGGGTCATGCACTTCGACGGCTCCAAAATGCTGGCCGGCCTAGGAGCGGGCGTTGTCCTAACATCCCCCATAGGAGATATAGTTCAGTACGTACTCCAAATATTATACACAGACTCCAACAATGCAGCCGAATACGAGGCCTTATTGCATGGTCTTCGGATGGCTGTCTACATGGGCATACAACGCCTAGAGGTGCGCAGGGATTCAAACCTTGCAATATCCCAAATAAATGGAGATTTTGATACCAAACAAATGGCGGCTTACCGTAACGCCGTTCTCAAAATGTCGGCTTGGTTCGAGGGGCTCGAGAAAGTATTCAAGCGGCCAATGTCCTTGCTCGCATTGGCGCTAAGCACGACTCCATCCCACCTAACATATTTCTGGAAAGGCTCTTCAAGCCATCTGTGGTGTGGTAAGGGGAGAGCGGCAATACCAGTCCAGATCCAACTATAACCCCAGATACCGAACACACCGATATCATCGCGGGCTCAGCCACCGAAATAACACCATTGGCCCATCTTATCATGGCAGTCATTGCTCCATGGACCAAACCCTTCTTGGCTTACCTTAATAGGCGAGAACTCCCAGAGGATCAGAATGAGGCGTGCTACATTGTCCGGCGCTCGAAAGCCTACAAGGTCCATGAAGGAGAACTCTGCAAGAAAAGCGCTACCGGAGTACTTCAAAGATGTATCTCCGAGGAAGAGGGGCGGCAACTCTTGGCTGAAATTCATGCGGTCTCGATGGTGACCACGCCATGGCTCGGGCCCTTGTAAGCAAGGCCTTCCGTACATGTTTCTATTGGCCGATGGCCCGAGCAGATGCACAGGACCTTGTCCAACATTGCGTCGGATGCTAGCTTTTCGCCAACCAAAGCCATATGCCACCCATCGTTGTACAAACAATCCCCATAACTTGGCCTTTCGCTGTCTGGGGGCTTGATATGGTCGGACCCCATAAAGGAGGGAGCCATAAGAAAAAATATTTATTGGTCATCATGGATAAATTCACTAAGTGGATAGAGGCCAAACTAGTTGAAACGTCTGAAGCCGGACCAGTGATAGACTTCATATCTGGTGTTGTGCATCGTTATGGTGTTCCGCACAGCATTATCACCGATAATGGATCCAATTTCACCGCCGATGAGGTAAAAACCCGGTGTGCTAATCTTGACATTAAGCTCGATTACGCCTTCGTCTATCACCCGCGAACAAATGGTCAAGTCGAATGAGCCAATGGTCTTATTATGAGCGGCATTAAGCCCAGAATAGTGCGGTCTTTGAAAGAACCAGACAAGCATTGGGTTGAGGAGCTCGACTTCATACTCTGGGACCTGCGGACCACGCCCAATCGCACTATCGGATATACACCTTTTTTCATGGTGTACGAAGCAGAGGCTGTATTACCCTGCGACATTATTCATGACTCACTTCGAGTGCGCATGTAAGAAGAGAGAGAGGCCAAGCTTGATTGGCAGGACAGCTTAGATGCCCTGGAGGAGGAGCGCGACGTTGCAAAAGCCAGTTCCACATTTAATCAACAACAGGCACGAAGATATCAAAGCAGAGAAGTGCGGGCCAAGACTTATAATGTTGGCGAACTCGTTCTACGCTTACCGGAGAAGAAAAAGGACAAAATCAAGCCCAAGTGGGAGGGTCCCTTCATCATTGACGAAGTTCTCACTAGAGGAGCTTACCGCCTGCGTGATGCATCAGACAATCGCCTAGAGCCGAACCCATGGAACACGGCCAGACTCCGAAGATTCTATGCCTAGCGCCGAACTCTTTGTTAGTCTCCTTCTCCCTTTTTGTTTTCATTATTTTTTTCCTCTCTTTTCGATTTTCCTTTTTTGTTCAGCCTTAAAGCTTTCGTGCAGCTAGACGGTGCACCTGCGACATACACATCCTCAAATATGTACGTCCATTATACATGGGGGCTTCTTGTACAGAAGCTTATTATTATTCTTATTTTGCAAGCATTTAGCTCACCACATATGTGTCTTTTCCACGTACGTACCTTTTCTTCGCCATTATATGCATTGATATGACTTAAGTTTTGGCCAAGCTGGGTTGCTTGGATCCTGTGCTGATGCCTTATGTTCCCATTAGTTCGGCTAGGGCATAAAGGGAGCACCTCTGCGGTTGTTACTGCCGGGTCATCCGGATGTGTACCTCAGACTGGGTGAAGCCGAAAGCTAGCGTTCTTAGGGGAATACTTGGTCGGTGGACTAAAGATGTTTTTTACTAATTACACTATGAACCCCTAGATGTTACATATACTGCAGTTTTTTAATCACGGTCCGGACATGCACGATAACGCATGCTCACCCAGGGAAAGGAAACCTTAACGGAACTATTCTCTCTGGAAGATGTTTCTTACTATCACAATGTAATATAACATAGCTAGCCGGATACTTGTCTGTTCAAGCAACTATGACCCCTACGCCTGGTTTCCATGCGTACCCCGGTCTATATTACCGAGCGGGTATTCGGAAACACTCCGCACCTTCGGGTCCAGAGGTTGAAGGGAAAATGTTCGCCATGACAATCGTTTTACAATCCGGCTAGGGAAAAATTTGTCCATTGAAGTACATAGTTACTTAGACTAAAAAACTTCCTCTTCTACGCCGTCCAACAGGTTGTCTAGCTTACAATCCTGCTGAGAATATTCTGCGGCTAATTTTACCTCATAATATACTAGACTAGCGGGAATTTCTTTTCCATCTGACCCTAAAGGTCCAACCCGGGCCATATGATTCGGATCAATCTTGGTATACCGTGTTTTCACCGTGGCCCAGGCTTCTCGCGCACCTTCCTGGCAGGCCGATATCTTCCATAATCGGAAACGCCGCCACACTCCCTTAAATAGTTGTAAAAGCTCCTCCATACTTCCTGGAGGGGAGGCAGATGGCCATATGGCCTGGGCAACACTCTGCATCGCCTGCCGAGCTCGGTCATGCAGTTGGGAAAGCTCTTGTAGTAGATCGCTTGAGGATCCGGACATCTCCTCTGCATGACATCTAGTGAGCATACGTACAGACATAACTGTGTCAGTTCCTTTCCTTGCTGAATTACACGGAGGTTAGTTTGAACACATACTAAATATGCCACCTCGGAGCCTCTTATTTTCCTTCACGGAGTCAGCCAGCTGGGCCCGCACATCTTTCAATTCTTCGCCCAGCTGGGTATTGGAATCCTAGAGTTTGTTTTTCTCCTCCCTGACCCGTGTAAGTATACGTTCTCCAGCGGTGAGTTGCCTCTCGGTTTTTTGTTCGCCTGCTTGTGCGATTTCCGATGCCTTTCCTGGATTATCTGATGATCCTATCATCAGATATGCAACTGTGTTAGCATTACTGGTATATAATTCTATTTTTTCTCGATGGAGGGACACATTACCAGTTGATGCCTTCTTGGATTTCTCCAGTTTGGCGGTAGCAGCAGCTAGCTGGGTCCGACACTTTTCTAGATCTTAAGACAACAAGTTGTTCTTACCTGTGAGCACCTGGTTATACAATGATCCTTGAATCAGTTGTACCAACTGTTTCAAGTCTCGGGGGCTACTGGTATATATAATTATCAGATTTGTACAAATGTGTACTTACCCGCACATCTTTAAAATATTGGTCAGTGGCTCTGGTAAGCCCATCTCGAGCAGCTCAGATGTATGCATCAGCCGAGCTGAAGGCGTTGAATGCCTCTTCTGAAAAACCTGGGTCGTGAAGAGCGACCCCCCGACGCCGATGATTCATGGCGCTTTCCACTTCAGAGTTTGTAACGGATACATCATCTGAATCCTCTGCAGAAGGACAATTCGGCGTCACTCTCGCGTCATTCTCTGTCCTAAAGGCAGGATCTAGAATCCAGCTGGTGGAGGCACGACCGGCAGGATCACCGGACATAGTCCGGCGAACGTTCTTCCTTAAAAGACACAACAGACAATGTCACATTTCAATGCGACAAGCAAGGAGCGTATTTAAAAAGCCATACCTCTTTGATGAAAGCTCGACCGTGTTTCCATTTGCCTTCCTCTTTAAAGGCCTGCCCAACATAGGCGCCACTCTCTTCAGAATTGCCTCAGGTGCAGTATGGCATGCCGAGCGCCTCCCCTTTGGAACATGAGATAGTGCGGTGGGTGAGGCATAACCAGGAAGCTATTTTTGAAGAAACGTCTCTTGGTTCCTTACTTGTGAGGCCCGGAGAAGACCGGGATAGTCAGCGGTGATGGCCACTTCCGTGCCGTCATGGCTCGCCTGGTAAAATACCCCATCCTTGAGCTCCTTGAATATATCTGGATCCTCTTTGAATCCGGGGTCGAGGTCCCGGTTATGATCCTCTAGCTGTGGTGCCGGGCTCTTGAGCTCCTTGGAGGTCTTCCGCCATTCCTGTTACAAATGGACGGATTAATGTCCAGGCAAAGTAACCCAGGGAGTAAATTGAGTAGAGTAGTGGGGATTAGAACTCACCCAGCTAGGAGGATTGTACATGGAAAATCCATCCAGGCGCTGAATGCGAGTGAACTCCTCTTTCTCCCCTATGTATAGTTCGGCCAACATTTTGGCCAGAGCGGCGGGGGTGTCCGGACCCTTCTGACCACAGCGGGAGGCATCATCTTCCCCATTGTAGTGCCACATGAGAAACCTTCTATATTGAAGTGGCTGAACCCCTCGCACTATGGAAGTTGCCATTACCTCGACTATTGATAATCTGGACTGAGTGAGCGTCTTTATCTTGCTCGTCAATTGACAGACTTCCGTGCTATCTTCCTCCTTGAGGCTCCGAGGGCGCCAGCAGTGGCGTTTCTTCAACAGAATGCTTGAAAATTCAGGAAGACCCATTCAGACTGGGTCGGGAAGGGCGGCGTCCTTGATATAAAACCATTCGGAAGGCCACTCTTCGGATGCCTTCTTCGGCGTGCCCAGGTATTCGGTCCCGGCGATACGCCATACCTCAGCTCTGCCCACTTCAAATATTGATGCCTCTTGGCTACGAGGGACGAGGCAGAATAGTTTCCTCCATAATTGAAAATGGGCCTCACAACCTAGGAATAACTCACAGAGAGCAACGTAACCCGCAATGTGCAGGATGGAGGCAGGAGTGAAATTGTGTAGCTAGACACCATAATACTCCAGAAGCCCTCGGAGGAATGGGTGGATTGGAAATCCAATGCCTCTCAACAAGTAGGTAACGAAGCACACTTGTTCCCCCTGGATGGATTGGGACGATTCTCCACCTGAGTCCCGCCATTGAAGGAAATCATTCCTGCTCGAACAGGGACTAGATCCGCGGGGGAAGAAATCCATGTGTTTGCAACTTCACTAGCTGACCGTGGGATATGGAGCACTTCTCCCAATCGCCTTTTATGAGGCCGTGTGGGTGCGAGGAAGAGTTGGGAGCGCTAGCCATGTTGGAATGGTTTCTCCTAGCAAGCTCTGAGGATTACTCGCTTGGTATGAAATCGATCTGATGATCCCGATCTCTTTAAATGGATGTCTTTCTTACATGGTCAGGGTGGTATGTGTAAAAATACCCCGACCTCTCGTATTCGCTCGACATGTGGAAGCTGAAGTCATGAAGGTGTGGAAGCCAATGGGCACGACATTAAATGGAAAGCCAAACACTGCAATGCCGAAGACAATCTTTAAGTCAGGTACTTTGAAATAATTGGAGGAGGAACCCGCCTTGCAATGCGGAAGATATTATGTGCGCCGGACACATCGTCATTGGAAGACTGGTTCGGGGGCTACTGAGGGAGTCCTGGATTAGGGGGGTCTCGGCCGTCCGGACTATTGATGTGGGCCGGACTGATGGACTATGAAGATACAAGATAGAAGACTTTTTCCCGTGTTTGGAGGGGACTCTCCTTGGCGTGGAAGGCAAGCTTGGCGACCGGATATGAAGATTCCTTTCTTTGTAAACCGACTTTGTACAACCCTAGTCCCCTCCAGTGTCTATATAAACCGGAGGGCTTAGTCCGTAGAGATATTTGTACACAATCATAATCATATAGGCTAGACTTCTAGGGTTTAGCCATTATGATCTTGTGGTAGATCAACTCTTGTAATACTCATATTCATCAAGATCAATCAAGCAGGAAGTAGGGTATTACCTCCATAGAGAGGGCCTAAACATGGGTAAACATCATGTCCCCCGTCTCCTTTTACCATCGACCTTAGACGCATAGTTCGGGACCCCCTACCCGAGATCCGCCAGTTTTGACACCGACAAGGGGGTTAAGCATAAGTGGGAGGATTTTTTCAAGTAATAACAACACCCAAGCACAGGTCCACCCACATAGAAAATTATCATAGTAGAGAACACGAATCAAACCAACATGATGAAAGTGACTAGATGAAATTCACGTGTGCCCTCAAGAACGCTTTGCTTATTATAAGAGACCGTTCCAGCCCGTCCTTTGCTACAAAAAGGATTGTGATAACTTGCTGCACTTTATTTACCGTTACCATTACTTGCTTGTTACAGATTATCTTACTATCAAACTACATGTTACCGATAGTTTCAGTGCTTGCAGAAATTACCTTGCTGAAAACCACTTGTCATTTCCATCAGCTCCTCATTGGGTTCGACACTCTTACTTATCGAAAGGACTACGATTGACCCCCTATACTTGTGGTTCATTAAGACTCTTTTATGGCATCGTTGCCGGGGAGTGAAGTGCTCTTGGTAAGTGAAAATCAGTATGGAAACATTTATATTACGTGCAGATGAAGTGAAGAAGAAGGTTTTCCCTTTATCTTTGGGGGGAAAATCATTGACATGGTATAGGCCATGCGATGATATTGGATCTTGGAACAGGAATCGATTGAAATTGGAATTTCACCAAAAAAATTATCCTATGCATCTAGTTCACCGTGATTGGAATTATATATATAATTTTTGGCCTTGTGAAGGAGAAAGTATCGCTCTAGCTTGGGGGAGACTTAAGTCAATGTTATATTCATGACCCAATCATGAGCTCTCAAGATAAATTATTATTCAGAATTTTTATGCTCGGCTTTCTCACAATGATCAATCCATGGTCGATACTTCTTATACTAGTTCTTTTATAAAGAAGGCTATTGAATTCAAGTGGGATATTTTAGAAAGAATTAAATGCAACTCTGAAGATTAGGGACTCGACGAAGGTAAAGAGTCAGGTATTAAGCTTGAGTTTGATTGTGTTAAATCTTTTATGAATACCAATGCTTTTCACAAGTTTAGCACTAAATATGGACTTGACTCTGAGATAGTAGCCTATTTTTGTGAATCATTTGCTACTCATGTTGATCTCCCTAAGGAGAAGTAGTTTAAATATCTTAAAGAAGAAATTAAAGAACCGGTAATAGTTAAAGATGAAACTATCATTTATAATGTTGATCCAGTTGTGCCTAGTATTTATATTGGAAAACCACATTTCCCTGTTTGGATAAAGGAACATGCTAAGGTATTAATAGTGGTTCGCAAAAGTAATATTGAATCACCAAAATCCTCTGAACAAATTAGAGTAGAACCTAGTGCTGCTATTGTTAAAGATCTCTTGGTCGAAAATGTTGATGGGCATGCTATTTAATTCTGTGATGAAGCTGCTAGAATTGCCAAACCCGACACTAAAGATAAGAATAGACTTGTTGTTGGCATGCCTGTCATCTCAGTTAAAATTGGAGATCACTTCTATCATGGTTTATGTGATTTAGGTTCTAGTGTGAGTGTTATCCCTTTTACTTTATAGCAAGAAATTATGAATGACATAGCACCCGATGAAATAGAAGACGTAGATGTCACTATTAAACTTGCTAATAGAGATAACATCACACCACTTGGTATTGTTAGAGATGTTGAAGTCTTGTGTGGGAAAATAAAATACCCTACTGATTTTCTAGTTCTTAGTTCCCCACAAGATGACTTTTCTCCAATATTTTTTGTAGACCTTTCTTGAACACTATCAATGCTAAGATAGATTGTGAGAAACAAACTGTCAGTGTTAGTTTTCGTGATGTGTCTCATGAGTTTAATTTCTCTAAGTTTCATAGACAACCTCATGATAAAGAATTGCCTAGTAAGGATGAAATAATTGGTCTTCCTTCTATTTCTGTACCTCCTACTGATCCACTAGAACAATATTTGCTAGACCATGAAAATGATATGCAGTTGCATGAAAGAAATGAAATAGACAAAATATTCTTTGAACAACAACCTCTCCTTAAACACAATTTGCCTATTGAAACTCTAGGAGGTCCTCCTCAACCTAAGGGTGATTCTGTGTTTGAATTAAAGCAATTTCCTGACACTTTGAAATATGCTTATCTTGATGATAAAAAGATATATCCTGTTATTATTAGTGTTAACCTTTCAAACATAAAGAAGAGAGATTGTTGAAAATTCCGAGGAAGCACCATGCTACTATTGAATATACTATTGATGATCTTAAGGGCATCAGTCCCACTCTTTGTCAGCACAAGATTAATATGGAACCTGATGCTAAACCCGTTGTTGATCACCAACGATGATTGAATACTAAGATGAAGGAAGTGGTAAGAACTGAAATACTAAAGCTTCTGGAAGTAGGTATAATTTATCCCATAGCTGATAGTAGATGTGTAAGTCATGTTCATTGTGTCCCTAAGAAAGGAGGTATTACTGTTGTTCCTAATGATAAAAATGAACTTATCCCACAAAGAATTGTTACTGGCTATAGAATGGTATCGATTATAGGAAATTAAACAAAGCTACTAGATATAATTATCCTCTACCTTTTATTGATCAAATGCTAGAAAGATTATCTAAGCACACACACTTTTGTTTTCTTGATGGGTATTCTAGTTTCTCTCGAATACCTCTTTCACAACCTGATCAAGAGAAAACCACTTTTACTTGTCCTTTTGGAACTTATGCTTAGAGACATATGCCCTTCGGTTTATGTAATGCACCTGTTACTTTTAAAATATGTATGACTGTTATATTATCTGATTTTTTTGAAAAGATTGTTGACATTTTCATGGATGATTTCTCCATTTACGGAACTTCTTTTGATGATTGATTAAGAAACCTTGATCGAGTTTTGCAGAGATGTGAACAAACTAATCTTGTCTTGAATTGGGAGAAGTGCCACTTTATGGTTAATGAAGGCATTGTCTTGGGGCATAAAATTTCTAAACAGGGTATTGAGGTGGATAAAGCTAAACTTGATGCAATTGAGAAAATGCCATGTCAAAAAGACATTAAAGGTATTTGTAGTTTCCTTGGTCATGCTGGTTTCTATAGGAGATTCACTAAAGACTTCTCCAAAAATTTTAGGCCTCTTACTAATCTTTTAGAAAAGGATGTTCCATTTGTTTTTGATGAAGATTGTGTAGAAGCCTTTGAAACATTTAAGAAAGCCTTAACTTCTGCACCTATTGTTCAACCACCTGATTGGAACTTGCCTTTGGAAATTATGTGTGATGCCAGTGATTATGCTATTGGTGCTGTTCTAGGACAAAGAGTTGATAAGAAATTAAATGTTATCCATTATGCTAGCAAAACTCTAGGCAGTGCCCAAAGAAATTAGGCTACTACTGAAAAAGAATTTTTAGCAGTTGTGTTTGCTTGTGATAAATTCACATCATACATTGTTGATTCCAAAGTAATTCTTCACACATATCATGCTGCTATAAAATATCTTATGGAAAAGAAAGATGCTAAACCTAGACTCATTAGGTGGGTTCTCTTGCTACAAGAATTTGACTTACATATCACTGATAGGAAAGGAGCTGAGAACCCCATAGCTGATAACTTGTCTAGGTTAGAAAATATTCTTGATGACCCACTACCTATTGATGATAGTTTTTGATACGTCTCCGTCGTATCTGTAATTTTTGGTCGTTTCATTCCAATATTCTACAACTTTCATATACTTTTGGCAACTTTTTATATTATTTTTGGGACTAACATATTGATCCAGTGCCCAGTGCCACTTCCTGTTTGTTGCATGTTTTTTGTTTCGCAGAATATATATATCAAACGGAGTACAAAGCGATAAAAATTTATGGAGATTTTTTTGGAATATATGTGATTTTGGGAAAAAACAATCAACACAAGACGATGCCCGAGGGGCCCAGAAGCCCTAGGGGCGCGCCCCCCTACCCTGGGTGCGCCTAGGAGGCTAGTGGCCACCCCGTAAGGCGGTTGGTGCCCTTCTTTGTCCGCAAGAAAGTTAATATCCGGATAAAAACCGTGTTATAATTTCAGCCTGATCGGAGTTAAGGATCTCCGAGAATTTAAGAAATGGTGAAAGGCCAGAATCTGGAATGCAGAAACAGAAGGATATATATATATATATGTGTGTATATATATATATATATAGAGAGAGAGAGAGAGAGAGAGAAAGAGAGAGAGAGAGAGAATCTTGGAGGGGCTCTCGCCCCGCCGCCCCCATGGAGGCCAAAGGACTAGAGAGGAAATCCTCCTCCCATCTAGGGAGGAGGTCAAGGAAGAATAAAAATAAGGAGGGGGATCTCTCCCCCTCTCTCTCGGTGGCGCCGGAACGCCACCACGGCCATCATCATGATGACGATCTACACCAACAACTTCGCCACCGTCACCACCAACTCTCTCCCCCTCTATGCAGCAGTGTAACTCCTCTTCTCCCCGCTGTAACCTCTACTTAAACATGGTGCTCAATGCTATATATTATTTCCCAATGATGTATGGCTATCCTATGATGTTTGAGTAGATTGGTTTTGTCCTATGGGTTGATTGATGATCATGATTGGTTTGAGTTGTATGTTCTATTATTGGTGTTGTCCTACGGTGATCTCCGTGTTGCGCAAGCATGAGAGGTCCCTGCTATAGGGTTTGCAATATGTTCTTGATTTGCTTATGGTGGGTGGCGTGAGTGACAGAAGCACATACCTGAGTAAGTAGGTTGTTTGCGTATGGGAGTATAGAGGACTTGATACTTTAATGCTATGGTTGGGTTTTACCTTAATGATCTTTAGTAGTTGCGGATGCTTGATAGAGTTCCAATCATAAGTGCATATGATCCAAGTAGAGAAAGTATATTACCTTATGCCTCCCCCTCATATAAAATTGCAATAATGATTACTGGTCTAGTTATCGATTGCCTAGGGACAAATAACTTTCTTGTGACAAAAAAGCTCTCTACTAAAACTAACTTAGTCGTTTCTTTATCTAAACAACCCCTAGCTTTTATTTAAATGTTCTTTATTATCTTGCAAACCTATCCCCTTACACCTACAAAGTACTTCTAGTTTCATACTTGTTCTAGGTAAAGCGAACGTTAAGCATGCGTAGAGTTGTATCGGTGGTCGATAGAACTTGAGGGAATATTTGTTCTACCTTTAGCCCCTCGTTGGGTTCGACAATCTTACTTATCTAAAGAGGCAACAACTGATCCTCTACACTTGTGGGTTATCAAGACCTTTCTCTGGCGCCATTGCCGGGGAGCAATAGTGTGGGGTGAATATTCTCGTGTGTGCTTGTTTGATTTATCACTAGGTAGATTTTATTTGCTGTTCTAAGTTGTTCTCTATCTTTAGTTATGGATATGGAACAAGAAATACCAAAAAATAGGTGTACTTGCTACTCATGGAGAGGGGAACCTCCTTAAACCCTCGATGCTAGTTATGTGGAAAATATTAAACACTACTTTGGTAATCCTGACAAAACCCCATTCAACTTAATAATGGGAGACACGTTGGATCAACGTGAATACTTTTGGGATTATCGCTTGACTCACAAAGGGAAACACTTATGGGATCAAATTCATATGTTGTATTGGTATGCTCGGAATTTATGCTTGAGATATGATTATAGTTGTTGCTATAGGATGAAGGCTCCACATGTTCCCTTTTCACGTAAATTCAAGGATAATGAAACCTTGGATTCTTATGCTAATGGTATATATGATTACTATGATGTGGGACAAATAGAAGAATTCATTGCTTTTAAGGGTGCTTATGGAAAAGTGTGAAAATTATGATGATTCTATTTACAGACCTGAAAATTATGTTGTAGTTAAATATTGCTATGAGAATTATAAATATAATGCCGATATTAATGCGTTTATTGAGAAAGTCTCTGCTGTCCAAGAAGAGACTAATATTTTGCAGGAATCTATGGAAGAAGAAATTGATGACACTGCGAGCTCATTAGATGAAAAGACGATGAGGAGAGCGAAGAACAAAAGTAGGAAGTGTGGATTAGCTACCCGAGCCCACCTTCGAGTAACTCTTCAACTCATACATTGTTTAATTTCCGTTCGTGCTTACCGAAGGATGACTGCTATGATCCCTTTGATTCGTTTGAAATATCCCTTTTTGATGAACTTGATGCTGCTATGCTTGTGGCCATGCTGCCAATATGAATTATGCTTATGGAGATGAACTTGGTATAGTTCCTTATGTTGAGAATGAAAATTTTCTATTGCACTCACACATGATAGTCCTATTATCTTTTTGAATTCTCCCAACTACACTATATCGGAGAAGTTTGCGCTTATTAAGGATTATATCGATGGGTTGCATTTTACCACTACACATGATGATTTTGATAAATATAATATGCATGTTCTTGCTTCTGCTACTTGCTATTATTATGAGAGAGGAACTACATATCCACCTCCCTATGTTTCCAATATGATAAAATTGCAAGAAGCTATTTGTGCTATGTATTGGCCTTTACTATGTGTGCATGTATTATTCTTTTATGACATGTCGATGCATAGGAAGAGAGTTAGGCTTCGCAGTTGCATTATATATGTTACTTTATGCTCACTACTGAATCACAAATCATCTTTAATTAAAATTGGCTTTGATATACCTTGGGATTTGGGTGGATCCATTACTTGAGCACTATATGCCTAGCTTAATGGCTTTAAAGAAAGCACTGCCACGGAGACAACCCTAAAGTTTTAGAGAGTCATTTTATTCTGTTGTGTGCTTTTATAAAGTTTAAAAACAAAAAGGAAATAAAGTGGGGAACCTAAAACTTTTCAAAAGGAAAAGGGAAAGTAAGAATGATGAGCACCATTGAAGTGGGGGAGCTACTTGAACTTTGTTCATGCCCATGGAAACTTTGCAAATCTTGAATAACAGAAACTTTTTGACAAAAATAATTACCCCCTTCTACAAATCCATCATATTATCAAAATAATGTGCCAAGATTTACCTTTAGGATGATTAGGTTGCTTGTTTGGTTTGTGCATTGAAAAACCAGAAACATTGGCAGTAGTGCATGATTTTTCAAATTTTTTATTGGAATGTCGAATGTTTCTAAAAATTTTACACAGTATTGATATGCAAATTTTTTATTTTGTCTTAATTTTTTAGAATTATTGGAGTTACAAAAGTATGATAGATGTTCAGATTGCTATAGACTGTCCTGTTTAAGACATATTTTGTTTTTGATGTATTGTTTTGCTAGTGTTGATGAAACTATCAATTTTATTGGTGGTATAAGCCATGGAGAAGTTATATTACAGTAGCTACAATGCAAAAACAATGGGTTTGCAACAGTACTTAAAGTGGTGATTTGTTTTATTATACTAACGGATCTCACGAGGGTTTTGTTATGTTTTGTGTGATTGAAGTTTTCAAGTTTTGGATGAGATCACGATGGATGAAGGAATAAGGTGTGGGAAGAGCCTAAGCTTGGGAATGCCTGAGGCACCCCAACGTAATATTCAAGGACTCCCAAGCAACTAAGCTTGGGTATGCTCCGGAAGGCATCCCCTCTTTCTTCCAGCGATCATCGCTAATTTTACTTAGAGCTATATTTTTATTCGTCACATGATATGCGTAAATCTTGGAGCATCTTCTGTGTTTATTTTTCCATTTAATTTGATGCACCATGCTGGTATGAGATATTCCTTGGTTGATTTATAGAATGCTCCTTGCACTTCATTTATATCTTTTGAGTATGGCTTTATAGAATGCTTCATGTGCTTCACGTATATCTTTTGAAGTTTGGAGTGCCTGTTTCTCTACACATAAAAATTGCCATTTGTAGAATGCTCTTTTGCTTCACTTACATGTGTTAGAGAGTGCGAATATCTTTTGTAGAAAGAATTAAACTGTCATGCTTCACTTATATCTATTTAGAGAGTTGACAGTAATTGGTAATTCACGTGGTTAGTCATAAAATCCAACATAAAACTTGTAGATCACTGAATATGATATGTTTGATTCTTTGCAACAGCTTTGCGATATAAAGATGGTGATATTAGAGTCACGCTAGTGAGTAAATGTGGATTGGTAGAAATACTTGTGTTAAGGTTTGTGATTCCTGAAGCATGCACGTATGGTGAACCGTTATGTGATGAAGTCGGAGCATGATTTATTTTTTGATTGTCTTCCTTTGTGTGGAGGTCGGGATCGCATGATGGTTAACTCCTACCAACCCTTACCCTAGGAGCATGCATGTAGTACTTTATTTTGATAACTAATAGAATTTTGCAATAAGTATATGAGTTCTTTATGACAAATGTTGAGTCCATGGATTATACGCACTCTCACCCTTCCACCATTGTTAGCCTCTCTAGTACCGCACAACTTTCGCCGGTGCATAAACCCTCCTTATATCTTCCACAAAACAACCACCATAACTACCTATCATGGCATTTCCATAACCATTCTGAGATATATTGCCATGCAACTTCCATCATCATAATATACATGATTTGAGTGTTCATTGTCATATTGCTTTGCATGATCGTAAGATAGCTAGCATGATATTTTCATGGCTTCTCCATTTTTTGATATCTTTGCTATGCTAGATCATTGCACATCCTGGTACACTACCAGAGGCATTCATAGAGATTCATATTTTTGTTCTAGTATTGAGTTGTAATTCTTGAGTTGTAAGTAAATAAAAGTGTGATGATCATCATTATTATAGCATTGTCCCATGTGAGTAAAGGATGATGGAGACTATGATTCCCTCACAAGTTGGGATGAGACTCCGGACTTAAAAAAATAAAAAGAGGCCAGAGAGCCCAAAATAAATAAAAAAGAGGTCAGAGAGCCCAATATAAAAAAGAGTGGCATAAGAGCCCAAAAAGAGAGAAAATAAAAAATATGATGAGAGAAAAGAGAGAAGGGACAATGTTACTATCCTTTTTCCACACTTGTGCTTCAAAGTAGCACTATGATCTTCATGATAGAGAGTCTCCTATTTTGTCACTTTCATATACTAGTGGGAATTTTTCATCATAGAACTTGGCTTGTATATTCCAATGATGGGCTTCCTCAAATTGCCCTAGGTCTTCGCGAGCAAGTGATGTCTGCTAGAACTATGTCGGTATTTCCCCAAAGAGGAAGGGATGATGCAGTATAGGGACGGTAGGTATTTCCCTCAGTGATGAGACCAAGGTTATCGAACCAGTAGGAGAACCTCCTCACAACACGTAAACATCACCTGCACACAAATAATAAATACTTGCAACCCGACGTGTTAAAGGGGTTGTCAATCCCTTCCGGGGTACGGCGCCTCAAGATTGGCAAATAACGTGAGGTAAAAGTGGTAGATAAGATAAATAGATTGCGGAACAAATAAATGGCAGCAAGGTATTTTTGTATTTTTGGTTTAATAGATCTGAAAATAAATACAAGGGAAAATAGATCGCAAAGGCAAATATGATGAAAAGAGACATAGGGGCCGTAGGTTTCACTAGTGGCTTCTCTTGAGAAAAATAGCAAACGATGGGAAAACAATTACTGTTGGGAAATTGATAGAACTTCAAATAATCATGACGGTATCCAGGCAATGATCATTATATAGGCATCACGTCCAAGAGTAGTAGACTGACTCCTGCCTGTATCTACTACTATTACTCCATACATCGACCGCTATCCAGCATGCATCTAGTGTATTAAGTTCATGAGAAAATGGAGTAATGCAATAAGAACGATGACATGATGTAGACAAGATCCGTTTATCTATTGCGGAGATATAGATCTCATCTTGTTATCCTTAGTAGCAATGATACATATGTGTCGGTTCCCCTTCTGTCACTGGGATCAAGCACCGTAAGATCGAACCCACTACAAAGCACCTCTTCCCATTGCAAGATAGATAGATCAAGTTGGCCAAACAAAACGCAAATATCAGAGAAGAAATACGAGGCTATAAGTAATCATGCATGTAAGAGATCAAAGAAGACCCAAATAACTTTCATGGATAAAAACATAGATCTGATCATAAACTCAAAATTCATCGGATCCCAACAAACACACCGCAAAAAGACTTACATCATATGGATCTCCAAGAGACCATTGTATTGATAATCAAGAGAGAGTGAGGAACCCTTCTAGCTACTAACTATGGACCCGTAGGTCTACAAAGAACTACTCATGCATCATCGGAGATGCACCAATGGAAGTTGTGAACCCCTCCATGATGGTGTCTAGATTGGGTCTGGTGGTTCTGGACTCTGCGGCGGCTGGAATTCATTTTCGTCGACTCCCCTAGGGTTTCTAGAATATTGAGGTATTTATAGAGCAAAGAGGCGGTTCAGGGGGCACCCGAGGTGCACACAACCCACCAGGGTGCGCCAGGGCCTCCTGGCGCGCCCTGCTGGGTGCTGCTCCCCTCGAACCACCCCCAAGTGCTTTATTGGCCCATCGGATGTCTTCTAGCCCAAAATAAACCTCCAGGAGTTTCGCTGCGTTTGGACTCCATTTGATATTGATTTCCTGCAATGTAAAAAACATGCAGAAAACAGCAACTGGCACTAGGCACTATGTCAATAGGTTAGTACCAAAAATGATATAAAATGACTATAAAATGATTGCAAAACATCCAATAATGATAAGATAACAACATGGAACAATCAAAAATTATAGATACGTTGGAGACGTATCAACACCCCCAAGCTTAATTCCTCCTCGTCCTTGAGTAGGTAAATGATAAAAACAGAATTTTTGATGTGCAATGCTTCCTAACATGTTCATCACATTTATTTTCTTTATAGCATGGACATATGGACTTTTATATGATTCAAAGCAATAGTCTAGTTTTGACATGAAGACTTTAATACTCAAGCATACTAACAAGCAACCATGTCTTTCAAAATATCAACACTAAAGCAAGTTACTCCCTAGCCCATCATGCTCAATCATTGATCCATTCATGAAACACACTCGAATATTAGCTACACCCAATGCTCAAATACGATCATAGTGCCCCTTAGTTGGTGCTTTATAAGAGAAGATGGAGACTCAAATTCAAAATAAAAATTGCATAAGTAAAAGAAAGGCCCTTCGCAGAGGGAAGTAGTGATTTGTAGAGGTGCCAGAGATCAAAGCTTCAATTGAGAGATAATTTTTTTAGAGGCATACTTTTCCCACCAACGAAAAGGACTTGGAGCATCCCAACACTTTCCATGCTAGATACATCATAGGCGGTTCCCAACACTTTAGCACTATCAAGTTGCTTTTTATCATAACCCCTTTGATTTCTGGCAGTGATCCAAGAACAATGTTGATTAACATCGTTAAAAGCTTGTTGGATCATATTTAAAATGGGGACTTGCTTTTTAAGATTCTCATAAAAGATTTGGTTATCTCCAATAAAATGTCTCAAAGCTAAATCACTATTATAAAGAATTTCATCAATCACGGGGTTTTCACAATTCATGCCATAAAAATCAAAGATTTCCCTAGCTTCTCGTATTATGTAGTCAAATTCATTCATCAAAACAAGAGTGGCTAACTTTTTAGCTTTAGGATCCTTTATAACGGGAAACTCATAGAACAATCTTTGCAAGGCAGGATGGGTATGAATAAATCTAGTGTCAAGCTTCAAAACAAGTGTCGAAATAGCTTCCGCATAAGATTTAGTCCTTTTAAGTATAGAGATATCATCAAGACATAACTTTCCGACACAATTGAAAAATTCTTGGATATGTTCTTTTCCCATAAAATTCCCTTGCCCCAAGACAAAAGTTCTGGCATCCAGATTACCCGTACGCTCTGTTTTAGGAGTTAGGCCATCATCTGTTTCTGCCATACCAAAGTCAGTCATGATGATGAGTTCAAGCAAAATAAGAGATCTGACAAAAAAGGCAAACGAAAAAGAGGACGAATAAAACGGCAAATTTTTGTGAAGTGGGGGAGAGGAAAACGAGAGGCAAATGGCAAATAATGTAAATTGCAAGGAGATGAGATTTGTGATTAGTAACCTGGTTGATGTTGAAGATCCTCCTCGACAACAGCGCCAGAAATTCCTTTTGATGTCTGCTAGAACTACGTCGGTATTTCCCCAAAGAAGAAGGTATGGTGTAGTATAGCGATGTTTATGGCCCAAAAAAATCCTCCAGAGTTTTGCTGCTTTGCACTCCATTTGATATTGATTTCCTGCGATGTAAAAGACATGCAGAAAATAGCAACTGGCACTGGGCACTATGTCAATAGGTTAATACCAAAAAATGATATAAAATGACTATAAAATTATTGTAAAACATCCAAGAATGATAATATAACAGCATGGAACAATCAAAAATTATAGATACGTTGGAGACATATCAACAAGCAAGTTGGATGCATACCCACTTAGTTTCTTTTTGAGCTTTCATACACTTATAGCTCTGGTGCATGCATTGCATGGCAATCCCTACTCACTCACATTGATATCTATTGATGGGCATCTCCATAGCCCGCTAATATGCCTAGTTGAAGTGAGACTTTCTCCTTTGTTTTGTCTTCTCCACAACCACCATATTCTATTCCACCTAGAGTGCTATATCCATGGATCACGCTCATGTATTGCTTGAAAGTTGAAAAGGTTTGAGAACATAAAAGTATGAAACAATTGCTTCGCTAATACCAGGGTTGTGCATGATGAAATACTTTGTGTGGTGAAGACGGAGCATAGCCAGACTATATGATTTTGTAGGTATAACTTTCTTTTAGCCATGATATTTTGAAAAGACATGATTGCTCTATTAGTATGCTTGAAGTATTATTGTCTTCATGTCAAATGATAGACTATTGCTTTGAGTCACCCGTGTCTTAATATTCATGCAATGATTAGATTATATGATCAAGATTATGCTAGGTAGCATTCCACATCAAAAATTATCTTTTTCATCATTTACCTACTCGAGGACGAGAAGGAATTAAGCTTGGGGATGTTGACACATCTCCATCGTATCTATAATTTTTTATTCATGCCAATATTCTACAACTTTCATATACTTTTGGCAACTTTTTATATTATGTTTGGGACTAACATATTTATCGAGTGCCTAGTGCCAGTTCCTGTTTGTTGCATGTTTTTTGTTTCACAGAATATCCATATCAAATAGAGTCCAAACACGATAAAAACTTACGGAGATTTTTTTGGAATATATGGAATTTTTGGGGAAAAGAATCAGTGCGAGACAATGCCCGAGGGGCCCACAAGCCCTAGGGGTGCGCCCCTACCCTGGGTGCGCCTGAGAGTCTTGTGGCCACCCCATAAGGCGACTTGTGCCCTTCTTCGTCAGCAATAAAGCTAATATCAGGATAAAAATCGTGTTAAAATTTCAGCCCAATCGGAGTTACGGATCTCCGGGAATTTAAGAAACGGTGAAAGGCCAGAATCTGGAACGCAGAAACAAAAGGGAACACACACACACACACACACACACACACAGAGAGAGAGAGAGAGAGAGAGAGAGAGAGATCCAATCTCGGAGGGGCTCTCACCCCTCCGCCACCATGGAGGCTAAGGACCAGAGGGGAAACCCTCCTCCCATCTAGGGGGGAGGTCAAGGAAGAAGAAAAAGAAGGAGGGGGGCTCTCCCCCTCTCTTTCGGTGGCGCCGGAACACCGCCGGGACCATCATCGTGACGGCGATCTACACCAACAACTTCACCGCTGTCACCACCAACTCTCTCCCCCTCTATGCAGCGGTGTAACTCCTCTTCTCCCCGCTGTAATATCTACTTAAACATGGTGCTCAACATAATATATTATTTCCCAATAATGTATGGCTATCATATGATGTTTGAATAGATTATTTTTGTCCTATGGGTTGATTGATGATCATGATTGGTTTGAGTTGTATGTTTTATTGTTGGAGCCGTCTGATGTCTACTATGCAACCTTCTTCTTGTAGACTCGTGTTGGGCCTCCAAGCGCAAAGTTTTGTAGGATAGTAGAAAATTTCCTTCAAGTGGATGACCTAAGGTTTATCAATCTGTGGTAGGCATAGGATGAAGATGGTCACACTCAAACAACCCCGCAACCACATAACAAAGAGTCTCTTGTGTTCCCAACACACCCAATACAATGGTAACTTGTATAGGTGCACTAGTTTGGCGAAGATATGGTGATACATGTGTAATATGGATGGCAAATATAAGTTTTTATAATCTAAAAATATAAAAACAGCAAGGTAACTAATAACAAAAATGAGCGAAAACGGTATTGCAATGCTTGAAAACAAGGCCTAGGGTTCATACTTTCACTAGTGCAAGTTCTCTCAACAATGATAACATAATTAAATCTCTCCAAAGTACCTATCACGAAGAACATAAGATAAAATTGCTTGTAGGGTATGAAACCACCTCAAAGGTATTCTTTCCAATCGATCCATTGGGCTATTCCTATAAGTGTCAAAAACAACCCTAGAGTTCGTTGTAAAATAACACCACATGACACACATCAATCAACCCTAATGTCACCTAGATACTCCAATGTCACCACAAGTATCCGTGGGTCAATTATACGATATGCATCAAACAACTTCAGATTCATAATATTCAATCGAACACAAAGAACCTTAAAGAGTGGCCCAAGATTCCTACCGAAGAAACAAGGGCAAAAACGTGCATCAACCCCTACGCATAGATTACCCCAATGTTACCTTGGGAATCTGCGAGTTAAGTGCCAAAACATACATAGAGTGAATCAATAGGACACCCCATTGTCACCACTGGTATCCCACGCAAGACATACATCAAGTGTTCTCAAATCCATAATAGTATTCAGTTTGATAATAGTGAAACCTCAAAGGTAAAACTCAATTCATCACAAGAAGGTAGAGGGGGATAAACACCATATGATTCAACTATAGTAACAAAGCTCATGGTACATCAAGATCGTGCCAAATCAAGAACACGAGAGAGAGAGAGAGAGAGATCAAACACATAGCTACTGGTACATACCCTCGGCCCTGAGGATGAACTACTCCCTCCTCGTCATGGAGAGCACCGGGATGATGAAGATGGCCATCGGTGATGGTTTCCCCCTCCTCCAGGGTGCTGGAACAAGCTCCCTGTGACGCCCGGGTAATTAAGCTACAGTGATCCTCTGCTAATGGTGCCACGTCACCTCGTTTATAGTTGCTAATCTCGAGTTAGTTCGAAACCGATTCAAATTCAAATTCAAAAATAGACAAACGACAAAAGTTTTGAAATATTAAAACTAAATTGTTTGGGTTGTGTCAAATAATGCATAGGTAATTATGGTGGAGAAACCACATTTTTATAAAAAGGTTTAAAGGCACTTAAGTAATTAAAGTAGTAGGTAAAACAATTAAATAAATGCATTTTGGATTTTATAAAATACTATACTATTTTGTCCAGGGTTAAAACCTTTTGTGGCAGTAGTTATAATTGTAACTCTATTTTAGGTGTGGGTTTCACTTTTTGTAAAACTATAAAATATTACATAAGTAAAAGAAAACAGAAACAAGAGAATAAATAAATAAAAGAAAATACGAAAATAGAAAACTGTTACTAAACTAAAACAAAGGAGAAGCCCCCCC
>NC_041391.1:531704183-531712282 GCF_002162155.2 Triticum dicoccoides | reverse complement strand
GGATCGGGGTGACCACGCCCTTGCTCCCGACGCCGCCCATCGCCGCGCCACCACGCTTCCAGCCCCGCCGAGCCGGCGCCCCCATCGCTCGATGCCGTCGCCCGTCTCCCTCCTCCACGGAGCCCCTCCTCGCAGCCATCGCCCGGCACTGCCTCACCGTCGTCCTCCTCGCCCCTCCACTTCCTCGTGCGACGCCCGCCTGGCGCCGCGGCCTGGCCTCATCGTCGACCCCGATGCCGCCGCCGTTCGACCCCGACGGACGCCTCGCCCTCCTCCTGAAGCTCGCCGCCTCGTTGCGTCACCCAGACCCGAGCCGGCGCCCCGCCACCTCGCCCCGAAGTCACCCCGCCGCCTCGACCACGCCTCCCCACCGGACTGCCTCCTCGCCTACGACGCCGCCGTCCCCGTCCCCCACCTCGAGCACCATTGCCACGTGCCCTATGCTCCGATGTGAGCCCCTCGCCAACCCCCCCCTCGTCTCCGTCGTCGAACGTGGCCGCCGCTCCCTGTTGCGGAGGCTGCCTGGCCGTGCTCTCGTGCTTCCCTGCGCCGTCCCGTGGTCGCCCCGTCTTGGTCCGCCGTGGCCGTGCCGCCCCGCTCTCGCTTGCTGCCCGCGTCGGGTGTGGCCGCCGGACCGCGCGTCCCTGGCCACGCCCGCCAGGCCCCGCGCCTCGCCGCCCCAGTCCTCGCGGCTCCGACCGGCCGCGCCATGGCCGCCGGCGAGCGCCCCCCTGGGCGCCCGAGCGCTCCCCGCCCCTGGTGGCCTCGGGCACGCACGCCCGCACCCGTCGCCCGCTAGGCCACTAGGGACTATGACACCGGGGCCCCATGCCCCTGTTAAAAAAAACGAAAATTAAAAAGAAATGAAAATGTAATTTATAAAATCATTAATTAGTTAATTAATTAATTAGTAAAATAATTAAGTTAATTAATCATGTTTAGATTAATCTAATCAATTAGTTAATTTAATTAAGCAGTAGTCAATCAGCTAAACCCTACTTAAACTAAAAGGTGTATCACATGCGGGACCCACACGTAGTTGACTCAGTCAACTGCGCAGTTGACTGCTGACGTCAGCATGTTGTCATGCTGACGTCATCTTTTACTATTCTGGATAATGTTGAGATAAATAATTAAATAAATCCTGAAAATGATTTAAATCTTTTAAAATTAATAGAAAATAAACCGTAGCTCCGATGAAAAAACTTTGTACATGAAAGTTGTTCAGAACGACGAGACGAATCCGGATACGCAGTCCGTTCATCCGCCACACACCCCTAACCTATCGAACCCGCAACCTTCCCCCTCCGGCTCCTCTGCCCGAAAACACGAAACACCGGGGATATTTTCCCGGATGTTTCCCCCCTTAACTGGTACCACCTCATACCACGTTAGGGCACGCCTAGCATCGTTACTTGTCATGTCATGCATCGATATGCATTTGTTTGCATTGTATTCATTGTTTCTTCCCCCTCTTCTCTCCGGTAGACTACGGGACCGACGCTGCTGCTGCCCAGTTCGACTACGGAGTTGACGACCCCTTTCTCTTGCCAGAGCAACCAGCCAAGCCCCCCCCTTGATCACCAGATATCGCCTATTCTACTCTATACTGCTTGCATTAGAGTAGTGTAGCATGTTACTGCTTTCGTTAATCCTATTCTGATGCATAGCCTGACATTGTCGCTACATCTGTTGATACCTTACCTGCAATCCTATATGCTTAGTATAGGATGCTAGTTTATCATCATTGGCCCTACATTCTTGTCAGTCTGCCTTGCTATACTATCGGGCCGTGATCACTTGGGAGGTGATCACGAGCATATACTATATACTTTACACTGTTACATTACTGGTGATACTGTTTGGAGATGGGGGCTGAAGGGGCAGGTGGCTCCATCCAGGTAGAGGTGGGCCTGAGTTCCCGACGGCCCCCGACTGTTACTTTGTGGCGGAGCGACAGGGCAGGTTGAGACCACCTAGGAGACAGGTGGGCCTGGCCCTGTTCGGCGTTCGCGGATACTTAACACGCTTAACGAGATCTTGGTATTTGATCTGAGTCGGCTACGAGCCTATACGCACTAACCATCTATGCGGGAGTAGTTATGGGTATCCCGACGTCGTGGTATCAGCCGAAGCACTTCAGACGTCAGCGACGGAGCGGCGCGCGCCGGATTGGAACGTAAGCCTGCTCTTGTATTAAGGGGGCTAGTTCTGCTTCCGGCTGCCCACGCAACGTGCAGGTGTGCTATGGGCGATGGGCCCAGACCCCTGTGCGCTTAGGTTTAGACCGGCGTGCTGGCCTCTCTGTTTTGCCTAGGTGGGGCTGCGACGTGTTGATCTTCCGAGGCCGGGCATGACCCAGGAAAGTGTGTCCGGCCAAATGGGATCAAGCGTGTTGGGTTATGTGGTGCACCCCTGCAGGGAAGTTAATCTATTCGAATAGCCGTGATCTTCGGTAACAGGACGACTTGGAGTTGTACCTTGACCTTATGACAACTAGAATCGGATACTTAATAAAACACACCCTTCCAAGTTCCACAGACAACCCGGTGATCGCTTTTCTACAGGGCGACGAGGAGAGGATCGCCGGGTAGGATTATGCTATGCGATGCGACTGGAGATGCGCTTGGAGATGCTACCTGGATATGCTACTTGCAGATGCTACTTGGAGGACTTCAATCTACTCTCTTCTACATGCTGCACGACGGAGGCTGCCAGAAGCGTAGTCTTCGACAGGATTAGCTATCCCCCTCTTATTCTGGCATTCTGCAGTTCAGTCCACTGATATGGCCTCCTTACACATATACCCATGCATATGTAGTGTAGTTCCTTGCTTGCGAGTACTTTGGATGAGTACTCACGGTTGCTTTCTCCCCCCTTTTTTTTCCTTTCCTTTCTTTCTGGTTGTCGCAACCAGATGCTGGAGTCCAGGAGCCAGGAGCCAGCGTCGACGACGACTACTACATTGGAGGTGCCTACTACTACGTGCAGGCTGACGACGACGACCAGGAGTAGTTAGGAGGATCCCAGGCAGGAGGCCTGCGCCTCTTTCGATCTGTATCCCAGTTTGTGCTAGCCATCTTATGGCAACTTGTTTAACTTATGTCTGTACTCAGATATTGTTGCTTCCGCTGACTCGTCTATGATCGAGCACTTGTATTCGAGCCCTCGAGGCCCCTGGCTTGTATTATGATGCTTGTATGACTTATTTATGTTTTAGAGTTGTGTTGTGATATCTTCCCGTGAGTCCCTGATCTTGATCGTACACATTTGCGTGCATGATTAGTGTACGATTGAATCGGGGGCGTCACAAGTTGGTATCAGAGCCAACTGCCTGTAGGAATCCCCCTTCCACACTCCTTGGCCGAAGTCGAGTCTAGACATTACAAAAACTTTTACTAACTTGGATGTGTGCCTTACGGGCCCACGTCGCCATCGGGTGGTACTAGGATCTTTTACTCCTCGACCTTTACTCTGGGACTCTGAGCTCTCTTCTATTCGGGTTAAATGATTTTGCTAAAAACAAAACTAACTTTAGGTTCTCACAAGTACTTTCTCCCGGAGAGCCACTTGTTACCGATGACCGCCTGCTGCACCAGAAGATTCCGAAGATACTCTACGATGTGCTCTCGAGACTATGTGCCATCGCTTTTGCAATTCACTTCCATCGATAAATCCCTCTGGATAACTACTTACACCTATCGTTCATATTGTCATCCCCAGTTGCTCTTGTTATTACAAAATGTCCTGAAATACTCTTCGGTATTCCGAGAATTCTTTACGCTTACTGCCCTGCAGTTCCTTGCTGCATGAATACCCCTACGGAAAATTACTCGCGCTTGCCGAGTATCCGCTCATCCCCAGTTGTTCTTGTGTTTCACAAAAGTCTTCAAAATAATATTCGATCTTCCGAAAATCCTCTGGAGCCTTTGGCTCTTGAGATTCTTGTTTGCTCGCATTATGGTTAATCCCATAAGTCTCGTAGTCTTAATGACATTCCTTGTCATTATCATTTTGAGTCTGTTGACTCAATATGTTTGCGAATGCACGCAATCATCATTGATCCTTATAAACTACTTCTCCGGCTAAGCTGCCATTCTTGTAACTGGAATTGGTTCTCGACCAATCCAATTGTCATTGATTGTACCCTAAGGCTATTTAACTTATCCATCCCTACTCAGAGCATTGCTTCTGATCCCTTGATTTGGAAATCATAATTCCTTTGCAGTTGACAATTGAGTTAGTCAGTTGTTTCTATAATCTGATCTCCTTGCAATATTCTTCCTCTGGTTGAGTACCGATGCTCACGTCAGATCCCTTGTGGGCCACCAGATCCCTTGTTGGATTTTATCTGACAACGCCCTTCATATTCAATAAACTTGTGAGCCTTTTCTCGGATACATAATGCCTTTGGTAAATTGTATCATCTGCTTTTGAACAATGCTCTACTTTCGAGCTTGTATTATTTACCCCGAAGTTTGTGGTATATGTTCGTAAGACGCCCTGATGGGTTGAACCTATGCCTTCCTTACTATGTGTGAACTCGGAAGTTTTCACGGGTCATACTCATCTGGTATTTCACCAGGTATAACTTTCAACACTAATGCCATTATCGAAACGAGAAGTGAATGTAAGGTTATGCTTTGGAGAAGTGGGAGTCGACCTCGAACCTTGTGTTCATGCCCATGGACGCGATGTATATCCTATCATGGAAGCTTCTTGTAATAATAACTATTTCCTTGATAACTAACATATGGTATCTGTGAATTGATCCCTTGCAACCGTGGTTCCGACCATGATTGTTCTTCCTTGATTCCATTTCTCGAACAAGTTAAAACAATTGTCTTCTATGGATCAATACACCAGTCCAACCTTTACTTTGATCTTGTGTCGAGTATTACCCCCCTGGTATCTCGAGATTATCATGGAACTGCATAACTTTTTATGAGTTCTTCATCAAGTGCTACCTTCCCACTGATTCCAATTTTTCGCGGGCTCTGAATTATTATACACTCAAAGACACCGATAACTGAATCGAGTTCGCATTGCGATTCAACAAGTATTTGAACCCATCACTGCTTACAAATTTATTAATCCTTCAAGTCATTCCTAGCCTGATCGGCTATATCATTATCGAGCTAATTTTAACTGTGCTACCCGGTCCTTCTTCCCGGAGCACAATTTTCGACGATGAACTAACCTTACGTCGATCTTCCTCGTCATGTCATTTCGCCTTGAACAACAAGCTAGATTTCAAGTTTGTGTCGTACCTATGGTTCCAATAACCTCTAGCTTCATCATTCTTTTGACTTGATGTGATCGCGAATCGATTACATCTTCGTGGAATCTCTCGACAAATGTGTCATGATCACCATCTACATTCTGATGCTCTTCCAGGATATCAATTGAATTAACGATGAGAAATACCATCCTTGCCCTCGATGATTTGTGTTGTCATCGACCTCTTTATTGCGTTCCCTCCAACAAAAACTTGTTTGTGTTCTGAGTTATACCTCGAGTTCCTTGCTACCTAGCATTTGTTCTTCTTTACCATGGAGTATTACCATCTTTTATGTCAAGGAGGTCGTGAGACTTTCACCACCTCTTAATAATTCTTGATATCATAATACTTCTTGCCATCTTCGTTCATTCCTTGGTCCCCGTATTGTTTTCAACCGGAATACCGACAATGGAGCTATGACGTGTGAATTCAAAACTTCTAGCAACCCTATTGCTTTGAAGTGAATGGGCGATAGTTCATTCTAAGTCCTTCGCTAATTGACATTGGTCGTGCAACCCAACCCATATTTCGGGCGCACATATCAACCAATGTTTAATTGTGTATGTTTTCCTCGAGCATACTTCCTTATATAATTTGATCTGACAAATGTTATCTCCTTGTTCACTTAATGGTGGAAATCCATCTTTTGGGAATCTCGGTGAATTGCCGTTGAGTTCACCAAACACCTCCTTGTCCTCTCCTTGGTTCAATGATGAACTATTGCTTCCGAAACCCGCTCCCATAGTTCATTTCTCGAGGATCTTGCAATGTCATTTCAACGATTTGTGTTGCGCCTTTTCTTCTCGGACATCCTGAGTCTCAGGTATCCTGACACCAATCGGATCTGAATCTCGGTCAGATATGATGGTTGGGACAACTTTCCAAGAGTTATGACGTTGATCCTTTGATGACCCGGTAACATGATGTCATACCTAGCACCCCCCCCCCCGGCTGGAGGACCTATCATTATAGATTCCTTTTCAGCAAGGTTATCCATTCATCCATGAGGAAATTGTAAGACTTATTCTACAAGTTATTCTTGATGGATCCTTCGTGTTTCCAAAGTCTGATCTTCACCTGAAGACCATGTCACTGCTATCTCGAAGCATGTCAATGGTACTCCGATTTTCAACTGGCACGTTTGAAGCACGATGCTATATTTTAATTATCAATTATCCTAACACCGTTGTATGAGTAATATCATGAGATTCCTCCCCCCTTACCTAAATGGTTTTCTACATTATATCCTGCCAAGGATATCATGCTCTGCTTGTCCTTGGGAAGGATATACCCTGATATATGTGTTTAAACACGTTTTCCTTTCCATTATTTGTTTTAACCTTTCTTGTGATCTATATAATCTAAGCAGTAATAATTCACTGCGTAGGTAAACACCTCGGTGTACAACTCTGACAGTGAGACCCTGTTTCTATTGTTGATGGCATTTCGGTAACCGCCGATGGATGAGAACTTTGCCTCTTGGCCCGCCTCGTTCAACGAGCAGGAAAGTAGTTCTCTTCGTCCCTCGCCCTTGGTATCGACCTTGTCGCCGACATAATCGACAGGCTACCCCCCCTGACATGCCTAGCTTGCATGATCACGCAAGACGTCTCCGCCCTTCCTACTTCTAACCCACATGGTGGGCCCATAACCCACAGGTCCACTGGATCGAAACCTGACTCTCCTATACACCCTGTTGCCAAAGTTATTCCTATAGCTTGACTTCGTATGTAGTTTGCGAGCCACCTTCCTAGTGATCAATTCTGGTATCGGACACAATACTTATTCATGTTGCTCTGAACCCCATTCACACTCTGTTTCAGGCAATGAACGATTGCCTATCCGCTTGGAACTTCTTATTGCACCGTCTTACTTTGCTCTCGATGTGTTTCATTTGTTCAACTCGAGAGATACTCATATGTTCATACTTGGGAAACCCCCAGAAGATTTTCCCTTGTAACATCCTATCGTTGTAGAGCTGCCCCTTACCTATTCGTAAGTACGATGGAGATCCCGAAGAAAGGATGACAAATTGATCATGGTGACTTGAAGCAGTGAAATGAAGACATCAACGAAAGGGATCAACCTCTTCGAAAGGGAAGCCAAGACCGAGAAGACTCGTTAGGTTTTTCGCTACCAACACCTTCGCCCCTTACTCCACCGCTTAAATCTCGGGACGAGATTTCTTGTAGTGGAGGAGAATTGTGACGCCCGGGTAATTAAGCTACAGTGATCCTCTGCTAATGGTGCCACGTCACCTCGTTTATAGTTGCTAATCTCGAGTTAGTTCGAAACCGATTCAAATTCAAATTCAAAAATAGACAAACGACAAAAGTTTTGAAATATTAAAACTAAATTGTTTGGGTTGTGTCAAATAATGCATAGGTAATTATGGTGGAGAAACCACATTTTTATAAAAAGGTTTAAAGGCACTTAAGTAATTAAAGTAGTAGGTAAAACAATTAAATAAATGCATTTTGGATTTTATAAAATACTATACTATTTTGTCCAGGGTTAAAACCTTTTGTGGTAGTAGTTATAATTGTAACTCTATTTTAGGTGTGGGTTTCACTTTTTGTAAAACTATAAAATATTACATAAGTAAAAGAAAACAGAAACAAGAGAATAAATAAATAAAAGAAAATACGAAAATAGAAAACTGTTACTAAACTAAAACAAAGGAGAAGCCCCCCCCTCTGAGCCGTGGCCCAACTGGGCCAACCCCCAGGCCCAGCTGGCCCACCCCCTCCCCTCCATAGCCCCCCACCAGGGGAGAAACCCTAACCGGTCCCCCCACTACCACCACGCACTTCCCCCA
>NC_041391.1:531646547-531702664 GCF_002162155.2 Triticum dicoccoides | reverse complement strand
TTGCTGCCCGCGTCGGGTGTGGCCGCCGGACCGCGCGTCCCTGGCCACGCCCGCCAGGCCCCGCGCCTCGCCGCCCCAGTCCTCGCGGCTCCGACCGGCCGCGCCATGGCCGCCGGCGCGCGCCCCCCTGGGCGCCCGAGCGCTCCCCGCCCCTGGTGGCCTCGGGCACGCACGCCCGCACCCGTCGCCCGCTAGGCCACTAGGGACTATGACACCGGGGCCCCATGCCCCTGTTAAAAAAACGAAAATTAAAAAGAAATGAAAATGTAATTTATAAAATCATTAATTAGTTAATTAATTAATTAGTAAAATAATTAAGTTAATTAATCATGTTTAGATTAATCTAATCAATTAGTTAATTTAATTAAGCAGTAGTCAATCAGCTAAACCCTACTTAAACTAAAAGGTGTATCACATGCGGGACCCACACATAGTTGACTCAGTCAACTGCGCAGTTGACTGCTGACGTCAGCATGTTGTCATGCTGACGTCATCTTTTACTATTCTGGATAATGTTGAGATAAATAATTAAATAAATCCTGAAAATGATTTAAATCTTTTAAAATTAATAGAAAATAAACCGTAGCTCCGATGAAAAAACTTTGTACATGAAAGTTGTTCAGAACGACGAGACGAATCCGGATACGCAGTCCGTTCATCCGCCACACACCCCTAACCTATCGAACCCGCAACCTTCCCCCTCCGGCTCCTCTGCCCGAAAACACGAAACACCGGGGATATTTTCCCGGATGTTTCCCCCCTTAACTGGTACCACCTCATACCACATTAGGGCACGCCTAGCATCGTTACTTGTCATGTCATGCATCGATATGCATTTGTTTGCATTGTATTCATTGTTTCTTCCCCCTCTTCTCTCCGGTAGACTACGGGACCGACACTGCTGCTGCCCAGTTCGACTACGGAGTTGACGACCCCTCTCTCTTGCCAGAGCAACCAGGCAAGCCCCCCCCCTTGATCACCAGATATCGCCTATTCTACTCTATACTGCTTGCATTAGAGTAGTGTAGCATGTTACTACTTTCGTTAATCCGATTCTGATGCATAGCCTGACATTGTCGCTACATCTGTTGATACCTTACCTGCAATCCTATATGCTTAGTATAGGATGCTAGTTTATCATCATTGGCCCTACATTCTTGTCAGTCTGCCTTGCTATACTATCGGGCCGTGATCACTTGGGAGGTGATCACGAGCATATACTATATACTTTACACTGTTACATTACTGGTGATACTGTTTGGAGATGGGGGCTGAAGGGGCAGGTGGCTCCATCCAGGTAGAGGTGGGCCTGAGTTCCCGACGGCCCCCGACTGCTACTTTGTGGCGGAGCGACAGGGCAGGTTGAGACCACCTAGGAGACAGGTGGGCCTGGCCCTGTTCGGCGTTCGCGGATACTTAACACGCTTAACGAGATCTTGGTATTTGATCTGAGTCGGCTACGAGCCCATACGCACTAACCATCTACGCGGGAGTAGTTATGGGTATCCCGACGTCGTGGTATCAGCCGAAGCACTTCAGACGTCAGCGACGGAGCGGCGCGCGCCGGATTGGAACGTAAGCCTGCTCTTGTATTAAGGGGGCTAGTTCTGCTTCCGGCCGCCCACGCAACGTGCAGGTGTGCTATGGGCGATGGGCCCAGACCCCTGTGCGCTTAGGTTTAGACCGGCGTGCTGGCCTCTCTGTTTTGCCTAGGTGGGGCTGCGACGTGTTGATCTTCCGAGGCCGGGCATGACCCAGGAAAGTGTGTCCGGCCAAATGGGATCAAGCGTGTTGGGTTATGTGGTGCACCCCTGCAGGGAAGTTAATCTATTCGAATAGCCGTGATCTTCGGTAACAGGACAACTTGGAGTTGTACCTTGACCTTATGACAACTAGAACCGGATACTTAATAAAACACACCCTTCCAAGTTCCACAGACAACCCGGTGATCGCTTTTCTACAGGGCGACGAGGAGAGGATCGCCGGGTAGGATTATGCTATGCGATGCGACTGGAGATGCGCTTGGAGATGCTACCTGGATATGCTACTTGCAGATGCTACTTGGAGGACTTCAATCTACTGTCTTCTACATGCTGCACGACGGAGGCTGCCAGAAGCGTAGTCTTCGACAGGATTAGCTATCCCCCTCTTATTCTGGCATTCTGCAGTTCAGTCCACTGATATGGCCTCCTTACACATATACCCATGCATATGTAGTGTAGTTCCTTGCTTGCGAGTACTTTGGATGAGTACTCACGGTTGCTTTCTCCCCCCTTTTTTTCCTTTCCTTTCTTTCTGGTTGTCGCAACCAGATGCTGGAGTCCAGGAGCCAGGAGCCAGCGTCGACGACGACTACTACATTGGAGGTGCCTACTGCTATGTGCAGGCTGACGACGACGACCAGGAGTAGTTAGGAGGATCCCAGGCAGGAGGCCTACGCCTCTTTCGATCTGTATCCCAGTTTGTGCTAGCCATCTTATGGCAACTTGTTTAACTTATGTCTGTACTCAGATATTGTTGCTTCCGCTTACTCGTCTATGATCGAGCACTTGTATTCGAGCCCTCGAGGCCCCTGGCTTGTATTATGATGCTTGTATGACTTATTTATGTTTTAGAGTTGTGTTGTGATATCTTCCCGTGAGTCCCTGATCTTGATCGTACACATTTGCGTGCATGATTAGTGTACGATTGAATCGGGGGCGTCACACTCCCGATTGGTTTTTCGTTGCTACGGAGGCTTGCAGCGGTAGAACTCCTGATCTAGGTTTCTTTCTGGGGGTTTCTGGATTTATAGGAATTTTTGGCATCGGTTTCACGTCAGGGAGGTCCACGAGTCAGCAACAAGGCAGGGGCGCGCCCTAGGGGGGTGGGCGCGTCCTCCACCCTTGTAGTTGACTCGGGACTCTTCAGGCCCAACTCTCGTGCTTCGGGGGCTTCTTCTGGTCCATAAAAAATCAGCATAATTTTCAGCTCATTTGGACTCCATTTGATATTCCTTTTCCGCAAAACTCAAAAACAAGGAAAAAACAGAAAATGGCACAGGGCTGTAAGTTAATAGGTTAGTCCCAAAACTAATATAAAATAGCATATAAATGCATATAAAACATCAAAACAGATAATATAATAACATGGAACAATAAAAAAATATAGTTACATTGGAGACGTATCAAGCATCCCCAAGCTTAATTCCTGCACGTCCTCGAGTAGGTAAATGATAAAAACAAAATTTTTGATGTGCAGTGCTACCTAGCATGTTTATCAATGTAATATTCTCTATTGTGGCAAGAATTTTCAGACCCATAAGATTCAAAACAAAAGTTTAATACTGACATAAAAACACTAATACTTCAAGCATACTAATAAGGCAATCATGTCTTCTCAAAATAACATGGCAAAAGAAAGTTATCCCTACAAATTCATATAGTTTGGTTATGCTTCATCTTTATCACACAAAGTATTCAAATCATCCACAACCCCGATGACAAGCCGAGCAATCGTTTCATACTTTTTATGTTCTCAAACTTTTTCAACTTTCACGCAATACATGAGCGTGAGCCATGGACATATCACTATAGGTGGAATAGAATATGGTTGTTGTGGAGAAGAAGAAAAGAAGGAGATAGTCTCACATCAACTAGGTGTATCAACGGGCTATGGAGATGCCCATCAATAGATATCAATGTGCGTGAGTATGGATTTCCATGCAACAGATGCACTAGAGCTATCAGTGTATGAAAGCTCAAAAAGAAACTGTTTGCAGACTACTCAAACAAAGAATAAGGTGCGATTGGTCGTTTTTTTGCACTCAGCTATGACGTTGGCGGTGATGGACTCATTTACCTTCGAAGCTTCCGCAGTTATTTAGTTTAGATGTCCTTCAACCATGATATTTTTGTATAATCATACTCTTTACTAGGACTTGATGTAATATGTGTTTGATTGAAACTTTGTTATAATTCCTTGAGTACTGTGTGTGTCAGCATTACTGATCCAAGGATGACACTGATGCATAGAGACTTGACCGTTTGAGGTCTAGTCGTTACAAGATGGTATCAGAGCACACACTGACTGTAGGACGTGACCACTAGAATAAGCCACATGATTTCTCTTCTCTACTCATTTCTAATTCTCCTCTCTTTCTACACTATAGATGGCGGATCCCAGGAACAAGTTCACTCAGCCAGATGACGACACCCCTTTCGGATGCCACTTGAAGGAAGTCACTAAGTATTTGAATATTGGACTACCAAGCTTCATGGGGACTTTCTCTATATCTATACCCGAAGAGGAGCGCTGGAAGATCAAAGTCTGGGTACCTGGGAGGACATTTGTGCTAACAATGGAGCCTATTGATTTCTACCTGGATGCACCAAGTTGGAGTATAGGAAAGAGCATGGCAGCCCATATCACCTTTGGACACATATGTGAAGTGTATCAAAAGGAGCTGGAGAATACCGTTTATCAGATATGTGGCCGCCGAGATGACAATTGGGAGATGATTCGTACCAGGAGGGATGGATCAATTGCAGCCTACATTCAAGAGATGGGAGATCATTTTCGTCGAAAAGAGAATCAACAAATTATCCACATGAATAAGATCAAGAAACTGGTAAGAATAAATAACAAGCTAGAAGAGGAACTCAAGTCTACACGTGATGGATACGAGGAAGAGATTGTCGTACTACTGGAGAAGCAAGAAGATCTGAAGAGGAAGCTAGGAATATCAGTGGAGAATATCAAGCAAGCAACAGAGATCCATTTGGAGGACTACATCATCCTGGACGGCACCGACACGGATAGTGATGCAAATGATGACAACAATGACGACTACGTTGATGAAGCTGGAGAAGATATCATGGAGTCTTCCTCCGATGAAAATTTCTAGATGACCACCATTGTAACTAGTATTATTCCCTCCAAGTAGTTAGTAACGATCGAGTTTGTAATCATAGGTTAGACAGATTGTGTGATCTTGTGTGCTATTGAATGAAGTGAAATTGATTGTGTTTGTCTCATGAGCATATGGGTAGTGAATTTCTCTTAGACCTCATTCTATTCTGTTTTCTCACCCCTTCTAACCCATCAGATGCCTCCGAGAAGTGACAATGGATTTGCCTTTCCACCGGAGCTCACTCAGTTGATCCAGCAGCAGAATGCCTTGATGCACATACTAGTTCAGAACCAGAACCAAGGCAACAACAACAACAACAACAACAACAACAACAAGAACAACAACAACAACAACCCACCACCACCACCCCCTGTTGATCACCTAGCCCGCTTTCTAAGGTTGAATCTTCTGGTGTTCTCTAGTAGCACTGAGCCGATTGTTGCAGATGATTGGCTCTGCACGATTGGAAGTGAGCTGATCACTTCAGGATGCATAGATGCGGAGAGAGTGTGTTTTGCTGCACATCAGCTTGATGTTCCCGCAACGTCTTCGTGGGAGAATTTCACCGCCACTTACCCCATTGACACTGTTACATGGGATTAGTTTCAGAGGCTTTCCGTGCTGCCCATGTTTTAGCAGGAGCTATGAGCATGAAGAAGCACGAGTTTCGCAACTTGTGCCAAGGAGGGCGAACAGTGGGCCAGTATGTGGATGAGTTTAGCAAGTTAGCACACTATGCCCCTGATGACGTAGCCACAGATGCCGCTAAGCAGGAAATGTTTCTTGAGGGACTTAACGATGAGCTGAGCATGCATTTGATGGTGGCAACTTTCAACAACTACCAGGAGTTGGTAGACATGGCTCTCATGATTGAAGGCAAGCAGCAACAGATTGATAATCGCAAGAGGAAGTATGGACAGGGGAGGTATATATCTGGAGCTCAGCAGAAGCCCCGCTATTCCTCATACTCGGGAGGACATAACCATAACCATGGAGGCCATAACCATGGAGGACATACGTGCAATGGAGCAAGTTCGCACAACCATAGTGGCCCCAAGAATGGCAATGGTAATGGAGGAAGCAGCAGCCAGAACCGTTCCAACCCTTCAACGCCAGCCAAGAGGGATCTAAGCCACATTACATGTTTCAAGTGCCAGAAGACCGGACATTATGCCACTGAATGTCCTGAAGCAAAGAATGGAAATGGCAATGGAGGTTCTGCCAAGAAGCCCAACACCTTCACCAAAGGGCAGGTGAACCACGTCAGTGTGGAGGAGATTGAGGATCAACCCGACGCAGTTGTCGGTAAGTTTTTGATTAATGCATTTACCGCACTTGTTCTTTTCGATACTGGTGCATCGCATTCATACATATCAAGGGGATTTGTGGACAAGTATAACCTGCCAACCGTAGCCCTTAAGTCACCTATGTTAGTAAGTTCCCCAGGAGCGGAGTATATGGCTAGTAGGGGATGCTATCAGTTGCCACTAACCATAGGTAGACATGTTTTCCCCACCGACCTGATTGTTTTGGAGTCACACGGATTGGATGTGATACTAGGAATGGATTGGCTACCCAAGTTTGAAGGGAACATTGATTGCGCCAGTAAATCAATTCTTCTCACCACCCCAGATGGAAATAGGATCAAGTATGTATCCCGGCATGCGCCGAGGAGAACTCAGTTGAATTCCTTATGAGGATTTGTACAGGAGGAAGTACCAGTGGTGAAGGATTACCATGACGTATTTTTGGAGGAGTTACCAGGTATTCCACCAGATCGAGACATTGAGTTTTTGATTGAGCTATTGCCAGGCACCGAACCAATATCAAAGAGACCATATCGGATGCCCGCAAAGGATCTGGAGGAAATTAAGATGCAGATAAAGGAGTTACTGGAGAAAGGTTACATTCGACTATGTTCATCACCTTGGGGAGCCCAAGTGCTTCTAGTGGAAAACAAGGATGGATCTTTGAGGATGGTTGTTGATTATCGTGCGCTGAATGAGATGACGATCAAGAACAAATACCCGCTGCCAATGATCAATGATTTGTTTGACCAGTTGCAAGGAGCTAAAGTTTTCTCCAAGATCGATCTTTGATTAGGTTATCACCAGTTGAAGATCAAGAGAAGGATATACCAAAGACAACTTTTAACACAAGGTACGGGCTATATGAGTATACCGTTATGTCATTTGGTCTGACTAACGCACCTGCCTATTTCATGAATATGTTGAACAAGGTGTTTATGGAGTTTTTGGATAAGTTCATAGTGGTGTTCATTGATGATATATTGGTGTACTCGAAGAATGAAGAAGAGCATAAGGAGGATTTTCGTTTGGTTCTTGAGAAGCTTAGGGAACATCAGTTGTATGCCAAGTTCAGCAAGTGTGAGTTTTGGTTAAAGGAAGTTGGATTTCTCAGACATGTTATATCCGGGAAGGAATAGCAGTAGACCCTACCAAGGTTGCTTTTGTCACTAAGTGGTTGTCACCCACAACAGTTGGAGAGATCAGAAGTTTCCTTGGACTCGCAGGCTATTACCGGAGGTTTATCAAGAATTTCTCTAAGATTGCAAAGCCCATGACAGAGTTATTGAAGAAGGACACCAAGTTTAAATGGACTGAGGAGTGTGAAGCCAGATTTCAGTGGTTGAAGAAATGTTTGGTTACAGCCGAAGTGCTGATTTTCCCAGACCAAAGCAAGGATTACCAAGTATATTGCGATGCTTCACGCAGAGGACTTGGAGCTGTACTTATGCAAGAAGGAAGATTTGTTTCATATGCCTCACGATAACTTCAACCTCACGAGTTGAATTATGCTACACATGATTTGGAGTTAGCAGCCGTAGTGCATGCGCTGAAGACATGGAGACACTTTCTCATCGGAAACTGCTGTGATGTATACACGGATCATAAGAGTTTGAAATACATCTTCACGCAGAAAGAGTTGAATCTCAGGCAAAGGAGATGGTTGGAGCTCATAAAGGATTATGATATGATATTGCACTATCATCTTGGAAAGGCCAATGTCATAGCAGATGCGTTGAGCCGCAAGAGTTATGTTAACACACTCATAACAGGAGGATTACCTAAGGCGTTAGCAGATGATCTTCAAGAGCTATGCTTGGAGATAGTTCCGAGGGGTTATGTTGCAACATTGGAAACTCAGTCTACTTTGTTGGGTAAGATCAGAGAAGCCGAGAAGACTGACAAGGAGATTGTCGAGATAAAGGAAAGGATGAGCAAAGGAAAGGCTAAAGGATTTCGTGAGGATGAGCGCGACACCTTATGGTTTCAGGATCACATATATGTGCCTAATGACCTCGAGATCAGGAAGTTGATTCTGCAGGAGGCCCATGATTCATCATACTTGATTCACCTAGGCAACACTAAGATGTATCACGATTTGAAGGAAAGGTTCTGGTGGACAGGAATGAAGAAGGATATTGCCGAATATGTAGCAGTATGTGATGTATGTCCCAGAGTCAAGGCAGAGCATCAGAAACTAGCAGGATTGCTACAGCCATTGCCGATACCCAAATGGAAGTGGGATAAACTTGGCATGGACTTTATCACTGGATTACCCAGGACTCGTTCAGGATATGACTCAATCTGGGTTGTAATCGATCGTTTGACGAAAATAACTCATTTCATCCCGGTGAAGACAACATATACAAGTGCTAAGTTGGCAAATATATACATGACCAGGATCGTATGTCTGCATGGAGTTCCGAGGACCATTGTATCAGATAGAGGAACCCAGTTTACTTCAAAGTTTTGGAATCAGTTGCCTGAAACTTTGGGTACCAGGGTAGAGTTCAGTACAGCCTTTCTCCCACAAACGGATGGACAGACCAAGAGAGTCAATAAGATTTTGGAGGACATGTTGAGAAATTTTGCACTAGATTATGGATCTAGTTGGGATGACAATCTACCATATGCAGAGTTCTCTTATAACAACAGTTATCAAGCCAGTTTGAAGATGGCCCCTTTCGAAGCTTTGTACGGAAGGAGGTGCAGGACACCATTATCACGGGATGAACTTGGAGATCGACAGTTGTTCGGACCATACTTAATGAAAGACTCTAAGGAGAAGTTTAAGTTGATTTGGGAGAGACTCAAGGTAGCCCAGTCCAGGCAGAAGAGTTATGCAGATACTAAACGCAAGGAGATAGTTTACGAAGTCAGAGACAGAGCATATCTTTGTGTGTCCCCACTTCGAGGAGTTAAACATTTTGGAGTCAATGGAAAGTTAGCACCATGTTTTGTGGGACCATACAGAGTTTTGGAACGCATGGGAGAAGTTGCATACAAGCTAGAATTGCCAGAACGATTGTCAGGAGTTCACTATGTGCTTCACGTTTCCCAGTTGAAGAAGTCCCACACCGAGATGGCTGATATTCCTTTGAGAGATACAGTGCCACTGGAAGCAATTCAATTAGATAGTGATTTGACCTATGAAGAGAAGCCGGTCAAGATTCTTGAGTTTTCCAGTCGAGTTACTCGTAGTAAGGTTATCAAGTTTTGCAAAGTTAAGTGGAGCCACCATACCGAGGAGGAAGCAACCTGGGAGCGAGAAGAAGATCTTCGTAGAGACCACCCAAACCTTTTGGCTGACCAACCAGAATCTCGAGGGCGAGATTCATCTTAAGGGGGGTAGGTTTGTAACATCCCAATTTTCAATTTGGATGTCATACATAGATCATCATATGCATATCATTTTTATTCTTGCATTTTGTTGTGATCCTAGAAATCTTAAGCAACTCAAGGACCCAAGTAGAGAGTTGGAGGTTTCACAAAATTCATATTTGAATTTATTTCAAATTTTAAGAAAGGATCAATTTGATTTTATTATTTTTCTCTCCAACTATTTCCAATAATAAAATATATGAGAGAAGATAATATGACTTCTTCAACCTGAGAGAAATATTGGAGAAAGAAATTTTCAAATCAATGATTTTATTGGTATTTTATTTGCCATTTTATTTGAATTAGAAAAACGTTGCACTTTTGAAAATTGCATCTTAGTCCAGAAAAATGTTCATCATGTCCTAAATATTAGGTTTATACGGTGAAAATTGTTTCTTGAATTTTTAGAATTTTCCTTATTTTTTATTTAGGATTTTTCCTTCGTGGCGATTTTTTTTTAAAAAGGGAGTTTCGGACCGACTGGGCCGAAGCCCAGCCAGCCCAGCGCCGCGCCAGCCAAACCGGCGCCGCGCCGTTGCCTCCCGCGCCACCGCCGCAGCCCCCCGCTCCACGTCGCCGCCGTTGTCGGATCTCGCCGTTGAATCGACTCGACTAACGGTATAAAACCGCTCAGTTCGATCTTGGTTTTTTTCTGGTTTTTCTTTGGTCTGGTTTAGATCTGTTTAGTTTCGGTTTTTATTATTTAATGAACGTTCATTCAGTCGTCCGTTCTAACGGTCGTTATTCGTCAGATTTGTTCTGTTAGCGAACGTTCGCGCCATAGATTTTTCTATTTAGTTTATTTTTCAGTCAGGGACCTATCCGCGAATAGTTTTATTGCGATTTAGCCCCTGACTTTAAACTAGCATAACTTTTTACTCGTTTATCCAAATTAGACGAAACCAGCACCTAAATCTCTGTGTCGTTCTGTTCTTTCTAGTTAACCAACTTGAACATGACTTTGGTACTCTTAAATTTGAGTTTAGTCCAGATTAGTAAACGATCTTGTTTCGTTCGTATTTTGAGTTTCATTTCTCTGTTTGAGTTGAATCTTTTTGCAAATCGTAGCTAATCACTTATACCTATTGTTAAGATCTAATCCACATATTAATAATGCTGTTAGGTTTGACTTTTGTTAGTTTAAGCCATTCACTTGTTTCGTGTTCGATTTGGATCTTTTCTCGGTTTTCTTGTTGCTTCATTCGAGCGATTGCTTATGAATGCTATTGTTTGTCTACCTATATTACCCGGAGTGTGATGCTTGTTATTATAAATCTCTAGAGTTTGCAGATTGTCAGCAAGGCAAGTTACACTTTGATCATACTCTTTCATACCCAGTTTTTACTATGCATTAGTTTTGCCCCTCACATAATTGCATGAGTAGGATTGGGAACATGTGGTTTGGTTGTAGTGTTTGAGGTAGGAACCTAATACCTTTTGATCACCCCGGGAATATACCTTATGCTTATTATTGCTTAGCCATGCTTGTAGACGAGGATTGGATCGTGATTCACACATGGAAGTTTGAGAGTTATCTAATCATGGATAACATTAAGGTGGCAACTTTAATATACATCTGGGTGGATTGGTTGAGGCACCTAGGGAACCCAGTGTTGCCTATTTTCGGGAAATCCCAGAGTACCTGTGTGATTTTTCCTATGGTTTGTCACCCAGGCTCAAAGGGATCATAAGATTATTCATGCTAGAAACTTTTGTGTGCAGCCATAAGCCATTATGGGCTCTGGCATAGTTGAGTAAGTTGCATGAGCTTTTGAAGAGGTGGACTAGCAGATCTAGGGGAAAGTAGGTGTACAAGTCCGCCCAGAGTAGAGAGTAAGTGCTTCAGAAAGGCTATGTCTCGATCATCTAATCATGGATGCGGTGGAGTCTTGTGGGAAAAGTGCACAAACCTCTGCAGAGTGTATAAACTAATCATGGTTAGTCGTGTCCCCGGTTATGAACATCTTGAGTATCTAGTACTTGAATATATTTATGTGATCTCATCCCGTTTCTTTAAATTAACATGAATTGGGATAATGCTGATACTTTTAATTGGGATTTGAGTTGGGGTTACCTTCTCAAATATTGGGCCACTTGGGGGTAGTTAAACAAATTTATTCCTTTGTTGTAGGGAAAAACTAGTTTAATGCAAAATCATAAACTTACAGCCTCCACCAGCCAAATACTGCATGTAGATGAAGTTCTTGCATTTCCTTGCTTTATTGTGTAACTCTGCCAGCATATTCAATGTGCTGACCTACATGGCTGCAATGTCTCATGTTGCAGACTACTCAGACGATGAATATAGTGTGATAGGTCATTGTTTTGCACTCAGCTATGTCATTGGAGTTGATGGACTCATTTACCTTCGAAGCTTCCACAGTTATTTCGTTTAGATGGCCTTCAGCCATGATATTCTTGTGTAATCATACTCTTTAAGAGGACTCGATGTAATAAGTGTGTGATTGAAACTCTGTTATAATTCCTCGAGTACTGTGCATGTCAGCATTACCGATCCAGGGACGACACTGATGCACAGAGACTTGACCATTTGAGGTCTGGTCGCTACACTCAAGATGAGTATTTATTCACTTGTCATTACATGAGAGTGTGGCGGTAATAGGGATGCCCAGTCCCAAAATGAGAAAATAAATTTACTTTATGTTGCCAAATAATAAATTCCTTGGGAAGTGTTGGTATGGAAGGCACCCGTGGATACGGCTAGCCATGGATTGTGAAAGAAAGGCGAAAAAGGAATAAATTTTATTTTATGTTTGGAAATTGCTGATGATGTATCTAGCATGGAAAGTATTGGAAATTACTCAGTCATTTTCGTTGACGAGAAAGGCATGCCTCTCAAAATATTTTGTCTCTCAATTTAAGCTTTGAGCTCTAGCACCTCTGCAAATCACTTCTTCCCTCTGCGAAGGGCCTATCCATTTACTTTATGCTATTTTTATTTTTATTTGAGTCTCCGTCTTCTCTTATAAAGCACCAACTAGGGAGCACTATGATCATACTTGTGCATTGGATGTAGCTAATATTCGAGTATGTTTCGTGAATGGATCAATGATTGAGCATGATTTGCTAGGGATAAATTTTTTAGTGTTGATATTTTGAAAGACATGGTTGCTTATTGATATGCTTGAGTTTTGAAGTCTTCATGTCAAATATAGACTATTGCTTTGAACTATCTAAAAGTCCAAATGTCCAGGCTAGAAAAGAAAAGAATATGTGATGAACATGTTAGGCAGCATTCCACATCAAAAAATTTGTTTTTATCATTTACCTACTCGAGGATGAGCAGGAATTAAGCTTGGGGATGCTGATACATCTCCAACATATCTATAATTTTTTATTGTTCCATGATGTTATATTATCATTCTTGGATGTTTTATGTTCATTTTATAGCAACTTTATATCATTTTTTGGGACTAACCTATTGACCTAGTGCCTAGCGCCAGTTGCTATTTTTGCTTGTTTTTTTACTTCACAGAATATCAGTACCAAATGAAGTCCAAATGCCACGAAACATTTTGGAGATTTTTCTGGACCAGAAGACAACTTGGGAGCCAAGGAAGCATCAAAGGTGTGACGCCCCCGATTCAATCGTACACTAATCATACACGCAAATGTGTACAATCAAGATCAGGGACTCACGGGAAGATATCACAACACAACTCTAGACAAAATTAAAAAAATACAAGCTTTATATTACAAGCCAGGGGCCTCTAGGGCTCTAATACATAAGCTTGAATACAAACGAGTCAGCGGAAGCAACAATATCTGAGTACAAACATAAGTTAGACAAGCTGCCATAAGATGGCTAGCACAAACTAGGATACAGATCGAAAGAGGTGCATGCCTCCTGCCTGGGATCCTCCTAAACTACTCCTAGTCATTGTCAGCGGCCTGCATGTAGCAGTAGGCACCTCCAGTGTAGTAGGAGTCATCCTCGACGGTGGAGTCTGGCTCCTAGGATCCAACGTCTGGTTGTGGCAACCGAGAAGAAGAGGGAAAATAGGGGAAAGAGGGAGCAAAGCAACCGTGAGTACTCATCCAAAGTACTCGCAAACAAGGATCTACACTACATATGCATGGGTATATGTGTAAAGACGCAATATCGGTGGACTGAACTGCAGAATGCCAGAATAAGAGGGGGATAGCTAGTCCTATCGAAGACTATGCTTCTGGCAGCCTCCGTCTTGCAGCATGTAGAAGAGAGTAGATTGAAGTCCTCAATGTAGCATCGCATAGCATAATCCTACCCAGCGATCTTCCCCTCGTCTCCTTGTGGAAAAGCGATCACCGGGATGTCTCTGGACTTGTCTGGGTGTGTTTTATTAAGTATCCGGTTCTAGTTGTCATAAGGTCAAGGTACAACTCCAAGTCGTCCTGTTACCGAAGATCACAACTATTCGAATAGATTAACTTCCCTGTAGGGGTGCACCACATTTCCCAACATGCTCGATACCCTTTGTCCAGACACACTTTCCTGGGTCATGCCCGGCCTCGGAAGATCAACACGTCACAGCCCCACCTAGGCACAACAGAGAGGTCAGCACGCCGGTTTAAACCCTATGCACGCAGGGGTCTGGGCCCATCGCTCATTGCACACCTGCACGTTGCAAACGCGGCCGGAAGCATACCTATCCTCCCTAATACAAGAGCAGGCGTTCCAGTCCAATCCGGCGCGCGCTGCTCAGTCGCTGACGTCAAGAAGCCTTCGGCTGATACCACGACGTCGAGTGCCCATAACTATTCCCGCATAGTTGTTTAGTGCGTATAGGCCAGTAGCTAGACTCAGATCAAATACCAAGATCTCGTTAAGCATGTTATTATGAAGAAACCGCGAATGCTGACTAGGGCCAGACCCACCTCTCACCTAGGTGGCCTCAACCTGCCCTGTCGCTCTGCCACAAAGTAACAGTCGGGGGCCGTCGGGAACCCAGGCCCACCTCTACCGGGATGGAGCCACCTGTCCTTCCAGCCCCCATATCTGAATCACTTGCGGGTACTCAACGAGCCGACCCAACTTTGGTCCTCATCTGTATAGTATGTATATATGTATAGTATATACCCGTGATCACCTCCCGAGTGATCACGACCCGATAGTATAGCAAGGCAGACTGACAAGAATGTAGGGCCATTGATGATAAACTAGCATCCTATACTAAGCATTTAGGATTGCGGGTAAGATATCAACAACAGTAGCAACAATGACAGGCTATGCATCAGAATAGGATTAATGGAAAGCAGTAACATGCTACACTACTCTAATGCAAGCAGTACATAGGAGAATAGGTGATATCTAGTGATCAACGAGGGGGGGGGGGCTTGCCTGGTTGCTCTAGCAAGTAGGGGTCATCAACTCCATAGTCGAACTGGGATCGCCAGCAGTCTCGGGGTCTACCGGAAAGAAGTAACGGAGGGGGAACACAGTAAATAACAGAGCAATCAAAGCATCACAAAGTGTAACATGGCAATATGCGGTGCTAGGTGCGCCCTAATGCGGTAGTAGGTGATACCGACGTAGGGGGGAAACATCCGGGAAAGTATCCCCGGCGTTTCATGTTTTCGGATAGATGAACCGGAGGTGAAATATTGCAGGTTCACTATGCTAGGGACGCGTGGCGGACGAACGGGTTGTGTATCTGGATTCGTCTCGTCGTTCTGAGCAACTTTCATGTACAAAGTATTTTCATCCGAGCTATGGATTATTTTATATTAATTTTCAAAGTTTTAAATCATTTTCTAAATTTCTAGAATTTACTAAATTCGAAATTATATTAAATACTAAATGTTGTGGGTACACAGAAGTGTACCTAGAAATGTGCAACAAAGGCTGACATGTGGACCCAGTTCACTGGGTCAACTGCCCAGTCAGCAGAGGCTGACTGGTGGGGCCAGGGAGCTTAGTCAGCAGGCTGACTGGACCCATCTTATCGGTTTGAACAGTAACACGGGGCCCCACATGGCATCGACTGTAGTTTATAAACCAGTTTTATTTATCTATGAACATCCAAATTAATTACCATGGGCTCCATTACTCATAGGCACAAGGGGGTAATTAGCAGTGTTATTAGTGGCTAATCAGTGGATTAGCCGGCGGCTAAACGGCAACGGCCACCATGTGCGGTGGAGGCTCGCCGGAGCAGTGCTGGAGGCAGCAGTGGAACGAGTCAAGAGCACCGGAAGGTTGCCCTTCCTCGCTCGCATCTAGGGAAGCCCATGGGGGTCGTGGGGGGAGAAGATGGCCAAGACGAGTCGTGCGGCGACAGCGAAAGTAGCAGTAGCAGCATAGCGGCGGAGTAGCAGCTGGTGGGAGCCGGCCCAAGAGGCGGGCACAGAGGGGCGAGGCGCACCCTGGGCGCGTGCGGGCGTGCGGGAGCCGCGTCGCGGCGCCGCCATGCAGAGGCGGGCGCGGCGACGGGACGGTGTGGGAGCGCAACATTCGGAGGGGGGAGACGGACGAGGTCTGGCGGGGAGCTCACCCCCATTGACGAGAAGAGGGCGGCGAGGCGCGGGGAGGACCGACGAAGGAGAGGCGGGGACGGGGCAGTCCGGCGCGACGCGGGCGAGGATGATGTAGTCCGGCGGGGAGGCGGCACCGGCAAGGTCGTGGGCGACCCGGTGAACGACAGCGAGGGCGATCCGGTGGCGGCGACGTCGATGTGGCAGCGGGGCGCCGGCATGAGGCGGGGCGATCCGGCAATGGTGTCGGTGGCAAGCGGCATGCGCCCCCGGTCCAGAATGGGCGGGGGCGAGTGAGAGAGAGAGAGAGGGGATTGAGGGAAGTGGGGTTTCGTCCCCGATCCTGATCGGATTGGGACGGGGAGAGGGAGTGGAGACATGGGGTGGGGAGTGGGAGACTGGGGTGGTTAGGGTTTCAGTGTGGACCGGGTGGGGTGTAAGTAGGGGCGGCCTGGGCTGGCTTGGTGGCCCGATGGCCTGCTGGGTCGAGGCCCAGTTGGGAGGGGGTTCTTTCTTCTCTTTTACTTTTCTGTTAGTTTTCTTTTTATTTATTTCTTTTCTGTTTTCTATTATCTCTTAAGGTTATTTAGTTTTATTAATTAGTGCAATAGATCCTAAATTGGTAGTTCTAATTATACCACAACCACATTAAATTGGGAACTTTAAGTAACGTAGTTTTCATTTCTTTTAATATTTTCAAAGTGTTTAAATAATTGTTTTTGCTATTGTTTAAATCATTTTAGAGTAGTCTAACATTTTATAAAAGGGTGATTTATCCACCATAAATACCTATGCATTATTTGGCACAACCCAAACATTTTAGTTTTAATGTTTGAAAACTTTTACCGTTTGACTTGATTTTGAAAATGAATTTGAATTGGTTTTGAACTAACGCGAGATTAGGAACAGTAACCGTGGTGATGTGGCATCATTATCAGATGTTTCAGTACAAAAAAATACACTTCTGTGATGATACGTGTTTGTCACAACAGGTCGCATTTTTTGTCATGCATGTACATCCATGACGATTTTATGACAGAATCAAGATAGTCATACCTGTGCTGTCGTAGAAGTGTTCCATGACATTACTAAAATTATCATCACGGAAGTGTCCACTTCCATGACGATAAATCGCGCGTCACAAAAGTGCTTTCATCAAGGGTGACCGACACGTGGCATCCACCGTAACGGAACGCTGTTAAGCTATCGGGTCGGGTTTTGGATCCGATAACCCGTTAACAGCCCCAACCAATGGGGATTTTCCACATGTAAAATCATCATTGGCTGGAGGAAACACGTGTCGGCTCACTGTTGGGACAGATGTCATCCGCTCATTGGACCAAAGGCGCCTATGATACGGCGACACGTGGCACGGCCCAACAGAGGCCCATTCCTGTGAAAAGGCCGACTCGTTTGACTTGGTCAAAAGGTGGCGGGCCGGCCCACGGAAAGCCTGTCAACGGCCTGTTCGCATATAGCCCATTTACAGCCCACTAACCCAGGTTACGCCCTATCCGAATTATGCCCAATAGCGTCATCTGGGCCGTCCAATATGATGCAGCCCGTTTTAACTTCTGGCCCATGTGTGGCCCATGACTTCTTTCGGCCCATATGAGGACCTTTGTAACTCTTGGCCCATTAAAGGCCCGTGGTGAAACTAGCCCATAATGAATAGTGTATCACTTTATACCCATTAACGGCTCGTTATTCCATTGGGCCGTTTCCAGCCCACGTTATCTTTCGGCCTTCTCAGGTTACATACATTGATTCTTGGGTTCATTTGCAGCATTCGGTTACATACGGCCCGTTACTGTCATTTTCTGCTTGTGGGCCAAATTCAGCCCGTCGTTACAGTTGGCCCGTTTCCGGACCGTTAAAACGTTGGGCCGTTTTCATGTAAAAAAAACCGTTGGGCTGTTTTCATAGAGTTATCAAATACGGCCTATTAACGGCCCGTTATGGTCCACGAATAGTACGGCCCATGATTGGCAAAATGATGATACGCACCGTAGAAGGCCCATGGATCCTACGGCCAGTATGAGGCCCATGGATAGTACGACCCGTAGAAGGCCCATGGATTGTACGACCCGTAGAAGGCCCATGGACCCTACGGCCCGTAGAAGGCCCATGGACCCTAAGGCCCGTATAGAAGGCCGATGGATCCTACGGCCCGTATAGAAGGCCAATGGATCCTACGGACGGACAAAGGCCCATGGATCATACGGCCTGTAGGAGGCCCATGGTTACAACAGTCCATGTGTTGCCATGATTATTTTGGCCTAGTTACCAAAAATAGGCTATTGTGGCCACTAGAAAAAAACAGAAAAAGAACTACAGTGACTACAAGCAAACAACTAAACACGACAATGAGGAAATAAATAAGCAAGCAATTAACGCTAGCCTATTACCCCTATTACACATATTACATCCACTTGGCATCAAAGTTCGCCACCAGTGCAAATATAGGGAACAAAGCAGCACATTACATACATTGGCCGTCAAAATTGGCCACCACTGCAAATAAACGCGGCGGCAAAACAAGAGCATAACTGAAACAACTTCAGAAGAGATCAAGAAACGTTATCCTGGGTATCCACCATCCTGGCAATAAGCTTAGCAAGCTGATTAGCTTTGTCCTGTTTGGCGCTAAAATCTTCCAATGCTTGTTGTTGCACCAGAAAGTATGCATCTGAATGCTCCAGGGACTTCCGCAGTCCTTCCGCTTCTTGTCGCAGCACAGCTGATCGATGTCTTTCAGCTTGTAGTTGAGACTCGAGAAACCGAACTGATTCACACAGTGAGTTTGAATTGCTTGTGCAAGTGGTAGTGGCCAGTAACTCGAACACTAAACCAAGACAGGACTTTGGGGTTGTCTCGCTGTCTTCAAGATAGTCTTAGCTGTTTTATCAGCTTTGTTGGAGACCAACAAGGATGTGTCACTATCCTGAACCTTATCTGCATTACTTCCTTTACCATTGCTTAATAAGGCACTCTACCCCAATATTCTGTCAGCATTCTAAAAGAAGAAACAAGCAGACACATAACAAGTTTAGCATGTACTAGTATATGAAACTCATTTCTGTGAACCAGTTCAGTAGTAAGGTGGACAGGATTAAACTACCAAGTCTTCTATTGCCAAGTACTAGTACATAATAAAAGCATCAAACAAACATATACCTATGTCCTATCGTCACTTCATTGTCTTGCCAAATCAAAATAAAGACACGGTTCAAATCATATCAGTTCAAGACAAAGCAGCAGTGAAAGAATACAAAGCGTGGGAAACTACACTACACAACAAGATTTCAGATGGGTGCCAAGGCTCTACATGTACAACAATACTGTTGGCTCTGTTGTGATGCTAGTAATGTGCATGATATGAAAGTTGTTGGAGATATGCCCTAGAGGCAATCATGTATGATGATATTTCCTATGTGTTTATGAATAAAGATAGTCCTTGGACATTATCAATGACGTGTATCAGCAAGTACGTGACTTATTTGTGGGACTATGCATTGTATGATGACTGTGCTAAAAGGTCCCTAGTCGAAAGGGCTATGTGGACGCGCAGCCGACTAGACTAGTATATGACACGGTCGATGGCTTGGTCTCACTAGCCATGGAGCATTGGATGCTAACCGGATAATATGGACTTGGAAAGGTCTGTTCGGCTTCGACGTAGTCGGATCCGACTCGAGATAAGGTCCGAGTTGGACAGACCCAACTATGAGACGCAGCGATATGTCATCTGTGAGTCTCTAGTACAACATACGTTCTATGTCCTAAGACCTGAGCTGACACATGTACTCGGGATGGTGACAAACTTGCTTTCGACCGACCAAACGCTACTCCGTGACTGGGTAGTTACAAAGGTAGGTTTCAGGTTTGTCCAATCCCATGATGCGAGACATGGTCGAGCAAGATGGGATTTCCCCTTCTATCAGGAGAGATATACTCTGGGCCCCTCGTGTGATCCGACCCGGATAAGCATGGCCATGCGAGAAGGATTATGAGATAATCTGGATTGAGGTCGGTATCACTCGAACGAGAAAGAGGTCGGGCTAGAACAAGGATGACAATCTCGCCTTGAGCCCGACAACATATATCGTGTGGCAAAGGGAACAGAAGTGTGACATGTTGTACAGGTTCGCCTAACCAGCTTCATAGTCTGCTTGGTGTTCGGCATGCCTGGCTAGAGGCCGCTGCCAACCGTGCAGGTCGGAGGTGATCCGAACTGTGACCAAGCCAACTTGAACCTAAGGGGTCACACGCTTAAGGGAAGGAACCTACAAGGTCGGTTCGTAGGACACTGGTCGGATGTGATCCGAACTGGACTAGGAACATGATCGAGTAGACTTTGGGCTTTAGGGTCCGTGCAAGGCCCAAGTGTTGAGCCTGCGACGGACGCCTATATAAAGTAGAGGTGCGGCACACTCAGGTGGTTGATCGCTTCGGCGCTGTGACTAGGGTTTGCATGTGTTGCGAATAGCCACCTCCACTCATTGCCGACTGTGTGAACGGACCAAGCAGTCCGCCGCATGGTGTTCCTCCTGCACGCACGGATACCGTTAGAGGCGGTGCACTTGCGCCGCTCCAGCGAACTTGTACATGGGATCGGACGACCGGCTGTTCGAGGGAGATCGGACGAGGAGGAGAAGATCCAGGTGGATGCGCTGCCGCAAATCTACTTCCGCTGCATGGCACTGCACGTCTAGTGGTAACGAACTGTGATCCATCTCCCATAGCATGTTCTTGGTTGCTCTGTGCGTAGGAAGTTTTAATTTGCAGTCGACGCACCCTACCGTTGATCCCAACAGTGGTATCAGAGCCTCTGCTATATGATTTGGATTCAGATCGTATGCATATTAGATATGTGGAGGTGGCAGATGAGATCTGTTCTCGTTGATAAGATCGGCTATGTGCACTGTTGATGTGATCAACTGCACATGGGGATCGTTGAGGCTATGTTTTCTGTCAATCGGGATCGATGAAGTCGTGACACGATCTACCCCTACCGGTCGGTCATCCGCCATCGGGGTTAAGAGTGAAACGTAAATACGATTCAGATTCGTGATGATCGATATGATCGGTCAAATCAGAGAATTCGGCGTGAACGGAGTTCAGATGTGATCTGTGATTTCCGAACACATTGGGCGCTGCCCGAAAACATCGGGACCGCCGTGTGCATAGCGTCATGTATTTCGTACCCGACACACAAACCGGTAGAATGCGATTCTATGCATAACTTTATTCTACAAGTTTGATGTGAACAGTATGGCTCATGTGTATGTGATGCATGTGTGTAATTTATACGTGGCCTGCGTGTCATGTTTGTCAGTCGGCAGGAGCCAAAGTGCTCTCATTATATTGTATAATGACCTGCGTGTCAACTTGTGACTCTATGTAAATTCATTTCTAGTTGTAGTAGTTGGATAATAGAGATCAGGTTGGTGGCTTGGCGTCCCGGCATGACAAACAAAATGGAGTTCCTAGATGGTCATCGGAGTCGGAGCCGACCTGGAAGAACGCCCATGAAGGAGCCATACTATTTCACAATATGTGTTTATTTGTGATTGTTATGCTTCTTTGTTTCTATGCATGTTAGAATGGCAGAATGATCCCTCATGAATATCAAGCGAATTGCCATCCCCGATGTTGCACCTTCGCACGTCAAGTACGTCTAGTAGTGGGCTCATAAATTGGGGTGCTGCTGGATGTCCTTGAACTGAAGGGTTCGTGTCGGACACAGACATGCACTGCATCAGGTTAACTTGACAAGGCTATCAAAACGGTTTTGGTCCTTGTGGCAAAGAAGGTTGGGAGCCGGGGTATGAGATACCTTCCCAACCGACAGGAGTCGTATAGAGATATGATTAGCAAAGAATTGCTTACCGGATAGGTATGTTGGCTAGCAGTGATGCTAAAGCTCACTAGTCACATGCGCTAGTCAGATCCTGAATCACTGAGAGTTTGCGGAAGGATGCTGACTTCAGTGGGAGTATTTCTATTTAGGATTGAATTACTCTACATAAACACATTGCTTAGTGATTGCATATTTTCTGTTGTAGATCAATGGCACCACCTGCTCAACCCAACTTTGCATTGAAATCAATTCTAGAAAAGGATAAACTGAATGGAACAAACTTTACCACCTGGTATAGAAATCTGAGAATTGTTCTCAAGCGTGATAAAAAGCAACATGTTCTAGAGGATCCACTTCCAGAGGAACCTGCCGATAATGCTAATGCCACAACTAAGAATGCCTACCAGAAACTCGTTTATGAATCAACGGAGATCAGTTGTCTCATGCTGGCTTGTATGGAGCCCGATTTGCAACAGCATTTCGAAAATGTTGAGGCTTACGATATGATCGAGAGTCTCAAGAGCATGTTTCAGACACAGGCTAGGACCGAAAGGTTCAACATCTGGCGATCCTTGATGGATTGCAAGCTGAAGGAAGGTGATCCACTGAGCCCACATGTTATCAAGATGATCAGATATGTGCAAGCTTTGGATTGTTTGGGCTTCCTGCTCTTGGATGAGCTGGCTACTGATGCTGTTCTGGGTTCTCTTCCGCCCAGCTATGGGACGTTCATCTCGAACTATCATATGCATGGCATGGATAAGAAGCTCACTGAATTGCATGGGATGCTTAAAGTGGCATAGCAGGATATTAAGAAAAGCACGCATCAAGTGTTGATGGTGCAGAAATCGGCTAAGTTCAAGAAGAGTTGGTCCAAGAAAAAGGCTAAGGCAAAGGGCATGGAGACGGTAACCTCCGCCGCTGCGCCGAAGTCTGGACTGGACTCGAAGACCGTTTGCTATCACTGCAAGGAGATCGGTCACTGGAAGAGGAACTGTAGCAAGTGGCTTGCAGAGCATGGCAAGAAGGCCGGGAATGCTGCTTCCGGCAAAGGTACATTTGATGCATATGTTATAGACATTTACCTTGCTGACATACCTAGTAGCTCTTGGGTATTTGATACCAGATCGGTTGTTCATATTTGCAACTCGATGCAGGGACTGGTAAGAACTAGGCGCGTGGCACAAGGGGAGATTGACATCAGGGTCGACAACAAAGCAAGAGTTGCTGCATTGGAGGTCGGCACGATGCAGCTCCAGCTTCCTTCCGGATTCATTATGGAATTGAATAATTGTTACTACATTCCTGCACTTAGTCGGAACATTATTTCTGCCTCATGTTTGATGAGTCAAGGTTATGAATTCAATTTAAAGGACAATGGTTGTTCGATATTTTTGAATGGTATGCTCCACGACTATGCACCCATTGTTGATGGGCTATTTATATTGAATCTAGAACAAGAACCAGTCTATAACGTGAATGTCAAGAGGCATAAGCCTAATGAGATAAATCCGACATACTTCTGGCATTGCCGGCTTGGACACATTAGTCTGAAATGCATGAAGAAGCTCCATGATGATGGGCTCCTAACTTCGTCCGACTTCGGGTCATTCGAGACATGTGAATCATGCTTCCTCGGCAAGATGACTAAGTCTCCTTTTGCAAAGAGTTGCGAGAGGGCGTCCGAGCTGTTCGAACTTATACATAGTGATGTGTGTGGTCCAATGAGCACAACTGCCAAAGGCGGCTATCAGTACTTCGTGACTTTTACTGACGACTTGAGTAGATATGGATATATCTATTTGATGAGGCACAAGTCGGAAACTTTTGAAAAGTTCAAAGAGTTTCAGAACGAGGTTGAGAATCAGCTCGGCAAGACTATAAAGCTTCTGGGATCTGATCGTGGAGGTGAGTACATGAGCCAGGAGTTTGATGATCATCTGAAAAGCCGAGGTATAGTACCTCAGCTCACACCTCCTGGTACGCCACAGAGAAACGGCGTGTCAGAACGGAGGAATAGGACCTTGTTGGACATGGTCCGGTCAATGATGAGCAAATCAAATTTACCCTTGTCATTCTGGGGATTCACTCTAGAAACTGCAGCTTTCACACTTAATAGGGTACCTTCAAAATCCGTAGACAAGACACCACATGAGATGTGGACCGGGAAAAGTCCCAGTTTGTCTTTTCTAAAGATTTGGGGTTGTGAAGCATTTGTCAAGTGACTTATGTCAGACAAGCTTACACCCAAGTCAGATAAATGCATATTCGTGGGATATCCGAGGGAAACCTTGGGATATAGCTTCTACAACCGGGAAGAGAACAAAGTGTTTGTTGGTGGAACGAGGTTTTCCTTGAGAAAGAGTTTCTCAGTCGGGAAGCCAGTGGGAGGACGGTCCGACTCGAAGAAATTCGAGGACCACTCAGGGACGACTTGGCTAGTGATAAGATCATACCAGAGTCAGTCAGGGAACCCGTAGTGGAAGCGGCACCGGAACCACGGAGGTCGGAAAGATTGCGCAGAGTGCGCGATGTATTGTTGCTAGAAAGCGACGAGCTGGCCACATATGTGGAAGCGATGGTGAGCCCAGATTCCGAGGCATGGATGGAGGCCATGAGATCCAAGTTAAAGTCCATGTATGAAAATCAAGTGTGGGACTTGGTTGATCCGCCACCTGGCATAACTGGCATTGGTTGCAAATGGGTCTTTAAGAAGAAAAGCGATGTGGATGGAAATGTTCAGATCCACAAAGCTCGGCTTGTCGCTAAATGTTATGGGCAAGTTCAAGGAATTGACTATGACGAGACTTACTCGCCGGTAGCGATGATGAAATCGGTGAGGATCATACTAGCTATTGCTGCATATTTTGATTACGAGATATGGCAGATGGATGTCAAAACGGCTTTCCTTCACGGAAATTTAACCGATGACGTGTATACGATACAACCCGAGGGTTTTGTCGATTCGACTAGCACTAGTAAGGTATGCAAGCTCAAGAGATCCATTTATGGGTTGAAGCAAGCATCTCAGAGTTGGAACATTCGTTTTGATGAGGTCGTCACTGGTCTCGGTTTCATCAAAAGCGAAGAGGACTCTTGTTTATACAAGAAGTTAAGTGGGAGCTCGATAGTGTTTTTGAGCTTGTATGTCGATGACATATTGTTGATCAGGAACAATGTTTCGATGCTAAACTCGGTCAAGGAATCATTGAATAGCAAGTTTTCGATGAAAGACCTTGGTGAGGCAGTGTGTATTTTAGGCATTAAGATCTATAGAGATAGATCGAGGAGGCTACTTGGCTTAAGCCAGAGCACGTACATAGATAAAGTGTTGAAGCGGTTCAACATGAGTGAGGCAAAGAAAGGGTTCTTGCCGCTCTCACATGGTATAATGCAAAGTGAGACTCAGAGTCCTTCGACATCTGATGAGCGAAGCAGGATGAGTAGGATTCCGTATGCCTCGGCAATCGGATCCATCGTGTATGCGATGATATGTACAAGGCCTGATGTTGCTTTTGCAATAAGCCTAACAAGTAGATACCAGGCCAACCCAGGTGAGAGTCACTGGGCAGCGGTAAAGACTATTTTGAAGTACCTGAAAAGGACTAAAGAGATGTTCCTAGTTTATGGAGGTGAGGAAGAGCTCGTCATAAGGGGTTACGCCGATGCTAGTTTCCAAACCGACAGAGATGATTGTCGATAACAGTCCGGATTCGTGTACGTCCTGAACGGAGGAGCAGTGCACTGGATGAGTTCCAAGCAGGATACGGTGGCCGATTGTACCACAGAAGTCGAATACATTGCGGCTTGTGAAGCTGCAAAGGAAGGTGTTTGGATCCGGCATTTTCTGGATGATCTTGGTATTTTCCCAGCCTTGGTTAAACCGTTGGACTTTTATTGTCTTAATTCTGGTGCCATCGCACAAGCCAAGGAGCCGAGGAATCACCACAAGGTCACACACATAGACCAGAAATATCACCTGATACGAAAGATCGTAAAGAATCCTGATGTAGAGTTATACAAGATTCACACGGATGCAAATGTTGCAGATCCGTTGACTAAGCCGCTTCCACAACCCAAGCATGAGGGGTATGTTAGAGCTATGGGCATTCAATGTCTATTTGATTGACTCTAGTGCAAGTGGGAGACTGTTGGAGATATGCCCTAGAGGCAATCATGTATGATGATATTTCCTATGTGTTTATGAATAAAGATAGTCCTTGGACATTATCAATGATGTCTATCAGCAAGTACGTGACTTGTTTGTGGGACTATGCATTGTATGATGACTGTCCTAAAAGGTCCCTAGTCGAAAGGGTTGTGTGGACGCGCAGCCCACTAGACTAGTATATGACACGGTCGATGGCTTGGTCTCACTAGCCATCGAGCATTGGATGCTAACCGGATAATATGGACTTGGAAAGGTCTGTTCGGCTTCGATGTAGTCGGATCCGACTCGAGATAAGGTCCGAGTTGGACAGACCCAACTATGAGGCGCAGCGATATGTCATCTGTGAGTCTCTAGTACAACATATGTTCTATGTCCTAAGACCTGAGCTGACACATGTACTCGGGATGGCGACAGACTTGCTTTCGACCGACCAAACGCTACTCCGTGACTGGGTAGTTACAAAGGTAGGATTCGGGTTTGTCCAGTCCCATGCTGCGAGACATGGTCGAGCAAGATGGGATTTGCCCCTTCTATCACGAGAGATATACTTTGGGCCCCTCGTGTGATCCGACCCGGATAAGCATGGCCATGCGACAAGGATTATGAGATAATCCGAATTGAGGTCGGTATCACTGGAACGAGAAAGAGGTCGGGCTAGCACAAGGATAACAATCTCGCCTTGAGCCCGACAACATATATCGTGTGGCAAAGGGAACATAAGTGTGACACGTTGTATAGGTTCCCCTAACTAGCTTCATAGTCTGCTTGGTGGTCGGCACGCCTTGCTAGAGGCCGCTCCCAACCGTGCAGGTCGGAGGTGATCCGAACTGTGACCAAGCCGACTTGAACCTAAGGGGTCGCGTGCTTAAGGGAAGGAACCTACAAGGTCGGTTCGTAGGACACTGGTCGGATGTGATTCGAACTGGACTAGGAACATGACCGAGTAGACTTTGGGCTTTAGGGTCCGTGCAAGGCCCAAGTGTTGAGCCTGCGACGGACGCATATATAAAGTGGAGGTGCTGCACACTTAGGTGGTTGATCGCTTCGGCGCTGCGACTAGGGTTTGCATGTGTTGCGAATAGCCACCTCCACTCGTTGCCGACTGTGTGATCGGACCTAGCAGTCCGCCGCATGGTGTCCCTCCTGCATGCACGGATACCGTTAGAGGCGGTGCACTTGCGCCGCTCCGGCGAACTTGTACGTGGGATCGGATGATCGGCTGCTCGAGGGAGGTCGGACGAGGAGGAGACGATCCACGCGAACGCGCTGCCCCAACTCTACTTCCGCTGCACGGCACTACGCGTCTAGTGGTAACAAACTGTGATCCATCTCCCATAGCATGTTCTTGGTTGCTCTGCGCGTAGGAAATTTTAATTTGCAGTCGACGCACCCTACCGTAGATCCCAACAAAAGTCAACTGTATACACAGTTGAAATTGAAATCGTCAGAGCTATTGATAAGAGCAAACCTGTTAAAGAAATATGCGTGAACATACCTACTGTGCTATTGGAGTTACGATTGGATCCTTCAATTTAAAAATAAGTTTGTATGAGTAAATACAGTGATACAAGAGAAAAGCAATCATGGATAAAAAAAGGCGCACCTAAGCGAGCGCTTAAGCGTGCCTAGGCTCTAGGCGTTGGCAAAACGCATTGCACATAACTACGCATAATCTGTGCATAACTGCACATAAGCATGCGCTTTGGTCAGTAAAGCGCAAGGCGGTGGCAAAACGCACAATTAACGCCTAGCGTTTTTTTGAACTATGATAGCAATGGAATCTTAAATTAGAAAAGTTGTTCTTCAGGTTTAGGCACTTGTTCTACATGAACAGAGTACAGTAAGACGCAAGAATATAATACTTAAAAATAGAAAATGAGCACATAGACCTTACCACATTCTTGGTTCGCGACCAGTACAGAACAAGCAGTCATCGTCCAGTAAATGTGTCTCAGCAGAATGTAAGGGAATTTGATGAGTTTCTTTGCCGGTGAAGTATGTTTTCTTCAGGTAATTCCGATACTGCCATCAAGCATTCTTGAAGATAGCAGAGGTATTAGCACAAGTTACCTCATCCTGAGTTTCCAAATTGGTCCTTCTCTATAGAGAAAAATGGGAAAATTTTCTGTATTATAACCATCATGGAGGTAGGATGTATGGGACGAAGCAAAGTAATTGCCATGAATAACATTACTTACACATAACTCCTGCACAAACACCTGCAACTGGCATTTTCCTTCATCTTCAGTATAATATTTCCAAGATGGGAAGATACGCACATACGATTTAACAACATCAAATGCGATAGATGCTAAACTACGACTAGCGGTTGTGCTTCCTCCACAGGAATAGGCGTACTAACTGGTGGAGTTGGGGTTCGCCGTGATAGTACTGGCCCTTTGGGCACTAGAGCTGCCTTACTAACTGCTCTTGTTTTGGAGCTCTGTGGTGGAGATGGTGCTATGTCAACAGGAACTGGGTTACTATCGGCTGGGGTTGGGGTTAGATTGGGTGAAGCTGGTTCTCTGTCCATCGCAATAGGGGTACAATCTGCGAGAGTTTGGGTTATGTGTGGTAGGGCTGGTTCTTGTGCATGTACAACTGGGGTGCTATCTCCACCAAGAGGTAGCACTATTTTATTTGAAGACCGTGTTTTTAGTCCGCTAGATACTGGCATCACCCACTCCAATTCAAATGGCTGATAAACAGGAAACATAGTTCAATGTACAGACATTGTATGAGAGACATGTATATTGTTTAACTAAAACGGATAGCATGACATAATTTCACATATATCATGTCTATCTAAACTGGATAGCATAGCATAACATAATTCAAAGATATGATGAATAACTAAACAGGATCGCATGACATAATTCACCTACATGTTATCTAAGTAATCAGGATCGCATCATTTAATTCACGTATGTGATTTATATGCTAAACAGAGGGCATTCGATATGATGTCTGAACTAAGAACATGGTGTTGAATATTGTGTACATGATGTCTAAACTATGCAATGCAAGACACCGTATGCATGATATGAGCAGTATAACCATGCCAAGTTAGAGCATACACCTGAGTGGGGAAATAGGACTGGTCATCTGTCTCTGAATCCATCTCCGAGGAGCTATCGGGACCCAACAAGAGATCTGCTTCGACATGTAGCATTGTCTGCTCTGAAGGCCTTGGTTTCACTCCAGATTTTCCACCTCCCACCCAAATGGCTGATTCACAGGAAGAGTAGTTTAATGTACAAACATTATCGACAAATGGAAATGTAATGAAGAAAAGGATGGGCAAGATATCATTCAAATATATGATGCCTGGTTAAATAGGATGGCATTGCACATTTCACATATATTATGGCTGGGTAAAAGACATGAGACTCCATAATTCCCATATATGACATAGAAACTAAACATGTGGCATTACAGAACATGTCGGAACTAAGAGATGACGTATATGATGTCAAAAGTAGGCACTGCAAGGCAACATATGCATGATATGACTAACATCATCATGCCAAGGTAGAGCAAACACATTGGAGGGTAAATAGGAGTGGTCAGCGGCGTCTGAATCCGCCTCAGAATAGATATCTTCCTCTGGATTACAATCTAGAGAGGGGTGGGGAGGGTTTGCCACTGAACCCACCATGGAGCGATGTTTGCATGACATTGTATTGCCGCACAAAACTCTTCTCTTTTTTTCTACATGTTCAGCATGACTGTGTACAATATCTGACATGCATACGAAAAAATATGGTGAGATTATGTAAGGAGAGCATGCAGAAATTTAGAGTGATGGTAAAAACCAGTGGATGGATCCAAAAATAATGATAGTAGGCTGATGATTGCTTTAAATTAATAAAAAGACAGATGATGATTGCTTTACTATTTGTTTCCCACCCAAGATGAACAACATAGGCATACCCTAGGTGAACCAGATATTAGACAGACGTACTATTCATTGCTGCCTCGATATGTGCCCCACAACTAATCTAGAACTCAAGTTTGAACATTTATTTGGACCTGACTTGGGAGTCCAAGAGCTGAACAGGATGATAGAGTAGCAGATAAGTTTAAGCAATGCATAACATAAGCAGAAACAAAAGAGGGTGACCTCTCTTGTGGACCAGTGTACTCCTCTGGTTCATCTGCTGAATCGATGATGGTGATGCCGTTGCGGTGGGTGCCAGCGGCAGGGAAGGAGATTTGAGGTGGCGAAAGACGGTCAGGAGTCGTGATGTCTGATTTGGTGGATGCCTCTATCGATGGAGCAGCTCAGGTGAGGTGGACAACGTCACGGCAGGAGCAGGACAAACCACACAAAGTTCCCTTCGACACGTACCTGTAACTAAAGTAATATTGTAAGGGCTCATTTGGCTTGCATGATTCTTAAAACGCAGGGATAGGAAAAACACCGGAATAGGATAGGAAAATGCACATGGTAAACAGAACATTTGTAAACACATGATTTCTGTCAACCTGGGTCTTTGGTTTACAGGAATTAGAAGAGCAGAGGAATGCAAAGAAGCATGGCCAAAATAAAGTGAAACCATATGAAAGCATGTACAGTTAGAATGTTATTCTGGCACTAATGCACTTGGTCTTGTTTTCATGCATAGGATTTTGAAAAGTAGGTCCAGGTGGATGTTTTGCTTCATTTGTTTCAACAAAATGCATGAATAATTGAATAGTAGAGTGCCATTGGAAAATTCCCTATTGCTATGTTTTTCCGTTGAACCAAAATAGCCCTAATGGATCGACGTGAATGTATAATATAAGTGATGCAACAAGTGTACAACCTCTTTGCCGTAGCCGTGTCGACCTCAACATCATTGGGTTGGTCGCTGAAGCAGTTGAGGCAGAGGTGGCTGTCGGAGGTGTGGAGGAAGATCTGAGGAATCTGTAGACAGCGTCCAGGGCACTTCTCTGTTGTGATGGATCATTCTGTCATTGGAGCAGCTCCGATGATCCGTAATACGTCAAGGCTGAAGCAGCACAAGACAGACATCGTCAATCTCAAGCGGGATTCTAATAGCATCTCCAATAGATGATGTAAAATGGATGTAAAATTAACATCACCAAAAACCACCTGACTACAACAAATGAGGTAAAAACTGTTGACTCTAAACTTAACTGTCGAAACTGAAATTTACTGTGGAATCTGAATGCTACTGTTGAAACTGAATGCAATGGTAGCAGAGAGGCAGTTGACATGTAGTTTAGCGAGGGCCTACAGTTCATCTTCAACCCGCACCCCCCTGAGCCGCCAGCCACCACCGGCCGAACCGCCGGCCCCAGCGCCGCCTCGCCGCCCCGAAACAACTCGCTACCGCCGCCCTGGCCAGCCCTCTAGGCCCCCCGCCTCCCCACCCTGAACCCTATGATAGATAGTGGGGTACCTCTCTGGCGATCCCCCATCCCCGCTGCGGGTGGTTCTTCCTTAACTCCTGCGAGCCCCCCCAACCCCTGAAAATTGACTGACCCAAAAGTCGATTCAGTCGACTGAAGTGTGGCTTAATCGGAGCATAGCAGCAGCACGAGCGAGGGGGAGAGCAGTAGCAGCAGCTGGGCGAGCGAGCGATCGAGCGAGAGCCAGAGCAGCAGCAGCAGCACGAGCGAGCGAGCGGGAGCCAGAGCAGCAGTAGCAGATCTGGCTAGTATGGCCGCCGCCGCCGAAGGGGCCTCGCACTGGGGGAGAGCCGCCGTGGAGATGTTGCCCGCGGCGCCGGCTTCAAGGTAGCCGCTCCATGGGGGTGCGGGATGGAGCACCGTCGGTGTCGGGAGGTCGAGTTAAGGAGAAGGTGCAATGCGATGAGTGTACAACCTCTTTGGTGGCGCCGAGTAGGCCTCGGCTTCGTCCTAGGAGTCGGTGAGGATGATGTGGTTCCGGTGGAGCAGGTTAAGGCGGCGCTGTGGGGATGGAGCAGCCGCGATAGACGAGGCGATCGTCGGAGCAGCTCCTTGGAGGTGGAGGACCGGGCGGCTAAACCGGCGGGACGACGAGATGGACGATGAATCCTCATCCGGGGAGGTGGATGAGGGACGTCGAGCTGTTGCAGTGGACGACGTCATCGGGGAAGAGGCTCCGGCTGGGCAGCGGTGACGTGGCGGACGGGGGAGGGTGGAGTTTCGTGGCTGGAGCAGAGAGGTTATGGTGGCCTTGGATTTTGAATGGGTAAAGGGGGGCGATGGGAGGGGGTGAAGCATGACTTAGGGACGCGCTTGTCCAAAATGTAGGGTGTGTTACAAAAGTACCCCCCACCGATTTGAACTAGCGGCCCTTTCGGCTCAGGGTTTAAAGGGGGATTTCGCATGTCGGGATTTGGCAGCTAGAGGGAGTTTTCGCGTGCGTTGTAATTTAGGGATAGCAAGGCGTGGGTTGTGAAGGCGCCAGTTTTGAGAGCACGATATCTGACTTTTCGGGATATAACAAGACGCGGGTTGAATTTGAGGGACAAGCCTAACATGTAGTAATATTTTACTTGTACATACCAAATCAATTCGCACTTCCCTCAACCAAAAGAAAACGAAAAAAATAAAACTATTCACACCACACAAAGAGAGAGTCTTGCCCCGTTTTACTATACAAATGCTATTCAAAGCTACTCCCTCCTTCCATCTATATAGGGCCTAATGTGTTATTCGATGCTAACTTTGACCAAATATTAGAGCAATGATATATGACATGCAACTTACACAAAGCACACCATTAAATTCGTCTGTGAAAGGTTCTTTCAATGATATAATTTTCACATTGTGCATGTCATGTACTATTAATCTTGTCAATAGTCAAAGTCGGTCTTAAAAATCTCATTACGCCCTATATAGATGGAAGGAGGGAGTATGAATCCATGTTATGTCCGATTAAATTTTTTCACTTGCTGTATAATGCATGTAACCTACTCATACCAACATTTTAGTGCATTCCAAATGTCTATACTACCGCTGCAATTCGAACTAAATTTGAATTCGTTTCTCTATTTCAATAAGAATCTACAATCATGATTGTTGCCAACTTCAAACATCATAGTTTCCTTGCTATCCGCCAGATATAAATCAGACGGCCTATAATGCAGGATGGCAGGCACACCATCATCAATAACTCCGTTTTTTATAAGAGTAGAGATAAAATATATTAAATGTAGTATAACATGTTCATAACCACACCATGTGTATCACCATTATATATATTCACACATGCGTCGGTTTAAAACACTATGATAAATTCTTCAAATATCCGAATTCACTTTTTATGATGAAGTATATATGATCTCTATTCGTCTTTTACACCCACACAGCCCTCTTATCTTTGTAGCTAGCGCTAACTTTCTCTTATGCATGTACACGCCCGCATCCCTCTCACCCTCCCTCGGCATTCTCTAGCTCCATCGCGCAAATTCGTCTTTTCACTTTAGTTCGTTCACCCACGGTGTGTGTAGGCCCCCCAGCTTCTTCTTTACGGCACACATGGATCGATATGCCTCTCTAGCCAGGTGTGCCTAGAACAAACACAAGATTCCCCTCTTCTCTTGTCACCGTTCATGCCTCACTCCCACCACTCTTTTCATTGTTCTCGTACTCGCACACTCCTCCCCCCTTGATATAGTATGCCTCTCGTACCACCTCCTACATGCATCCCTCTCTCTCTCTATCCTTCTCCTCATGCCTCATTTGCTTCTAACACACACATGCATGTATACCGATCGATCTCCCAACATATACCTAGATCGACTTTAACTACCCCCCATCGATCGACGTACCTCACAAGTTATGTCTCTCCTTTCTCTAACAAAGGGAGATTGATCTTCCTATGTAGTTATGTCTGCTTACCACAGCCACATCGTCCCCCCTCATCATTCGTGCATGCCTCCTGACCCGTCTCTCACACGCACGTGCACAGACAACAAGCAGCCATCTCCTCTCTTATCGATATTGTGGGTGTGCCCTCCATTTGTCTAGCAAGCCTATCCCACCATTTGTTAGAAGCAACTCCACTACCACCCCCTCCAACACTCTAACTCTGTCTCTCTCCCAACCTTATTCCTCTCCTGCACATATGCATGGATGCCGATCAATCTCCCTTAATACATGAGGCAGATCGATCTCCTTAATACATGAGGTAGGCCTCTCTCCTCCTCCACACATATATCAGCCATTGTACCTCTATAGTTAATTGGGCCTCCCTCGTCCCCCACCACACACCGATAGTCAAGCGATGCATGTAGGTATCCATACCATAGAGACAAACTGCACATGTCCCCTCTCACGTTCCAGTAGGCCAGCCACTCTATATCTTTGATGTGGGCACACACAAATTCGATGGCACTCTTTATCGATCGCGCACGCACACACACACACACATCATCCCTCTCTTCGATTCTACGGACACCTCAAGCCGATGATACCTCCACTCTCTTCTCGTGGATCGCCCCCTCTATATATATGTTATATCTAGGACTCTATTTCACACACATTGCATATGTTACATTTTTTGATTGACCCCCCCCCCCCAAAAAAACTCTCAAGAACCCACACACTATATCTCTCTAGGTTTGTATCTCTCACACACAACCCCACGTAGGTGGTGTACGTATACAAGAAGAGAATAGGTGCATCGTGCATGTACTCACACTTCGTGCCCAGCCACACCCGCGTGGGTACACGGTGGAGCTCATTTCTTTACGAAATGGCAGCCCACGTGCTAATTTGACCGCCTATAGTGGTTGTTTACCTAGGGAGGTCGTGTACGACGCGTGCACGAAACAAAGTTCGACTTGACGCGTTGCCGCGTTATTTTTAAATAAAGTTATAGCGCTCAATGGCACGTACACAGAATATAAAACGATTTTTATGGAGAAAAAGGTAGTCCGCTCACTATATACAATGGAGCCTGCCTGCCTGGTTTGTCGCTCTTCAGAGTATCTCACACAAGGCTGCGGTGGCCTCTCTCTCTCTCTCACCGTTGGTCACTGATCTGGCTGCATCCCGTCCGCCAGGGGAAAGGGAGTGCGGTGGCCTCTCTCTCTCTCACCGTTGGTCACTGATCCGGCCGCATCCCGTCCGCCGGGGGAAAGGGAGGAAGTGCATTGTTTCTCCGTTCGACGGCGCCGAGGCAGCACGTCCCGATCTGCGGTACACGCCGTTCTCTCTGACCAAGCTCCAGTGCGGCAGGGCCTACGCCACCTGCTCGTAGATTCCGCCCGCCGCCGCTCACCTAGTTACATCCCGACGACCTCCAGGTATCCCCTCCGGCCTTGCTCCACTGCCCATCTTCCCACGTCGCTGCATGTGGATCTTCCATAGTTCTTTGCCCAGAACGTAGCTCGTCTGGCGTACTTTCCATATTGCATTCTTGTCCTCACACCGTTTTAGACAAACACAACCGTGTTGTTATCTTCCCTTAGGACAAGGAATATGCTTCTTTTTTGTCGTGGCATGTGTTATCAACTGTTATTGGCTAGTAATTGTTTCCTTTCTACCTCTTTTTTGCAAACATGGCTATCCATTTCACCTCGTTGCTATTGCGACCTTTTGGTGAACTGCACAAATCACTTTTTTCTTAAGAGTGTTTTGTGCAGTTGTACTAAAATGTCACACGGGAAACGTCTCTACATTTCAGTGCGACTGCACAAAGGGAGATTGGTTTTGCTCTATCCTCCTCATCCAACCCCAAGCCTAATCTTCTCCAACTAGTTAGTCTTAAGAGAGACTGCAAAGGTGACTGGCTTCTATTTGTGTGTTTATTGTTTCATCAGCAGTCCTCTATTATCGTAATCACACTTAATATCTTTAGAACAGGGACGCTCAGCTCTATTTCAGTGGAACTGCACAAATGATCGGAATGTTGCATGCTCCAGACAACTACTTTTTTTCCCAACATGCCTTGTTGATTTAGACAGAGCTGGGGGGACGTTGCTGCCAATGAAAGCATGTATCAATTTTAATTTAACACCTTCTCACAACTCTATATTCAGTTGTGATGTAATTATTAGCTCTGATCTGCTAATAATTGACATGCATTAGCAAGGAACTTAGTTTTTTATTGTTTCCGAAAGAGCATCGATGGCAAGACACGCGGAACAAAAGCTGAAAGCTCACACCATTGTACAATTTCATGTCGCTGGAAAATTATTTGTATAGTACATCAATTATGTAAACAAATGATGAAAGCTTGATAGCATTGCCAGAAGCCTCTTCATCATCCGAGTCCATGTGCCATGCACAAAATTATACACCTTCGTTCCTAAATATTTGTCTTTTTACAAATTTCAAACGGGTATATTTTAGAGTGTAGATTAACTCATTTTGCTTCTTATGTGTACTCCCTCCGTTCCTAAATATTCTATTTGTCTTTCTAGAGATTTCAACAAGTGACTACATACGGAGCAAAATGAGTGAATCTACACTCTAAAACATGTCTACATACATCTGTATGTGCCAGTCGATTTGAAATCTCTAAAAAGACAAATATTTGAGTAGTCACTCGTTGAAATCTCTAGAAAGACAAATACTCCGGAGTATATTTAAGAACCGAGGGGGTAGTGCACAACCACATGGGAGACTCAGCCCGGTCGTTGCGCCGCATTAATAGTGAGTAATGAGTAGTCAAATCATAAGCCCCACCTTTCCCACTATAAGTTGCTCTGAAGAAGCAACCATCAATACGCTCTTCTTTGAATCCGCTCATACTACTCCATCCGTCATTGTTTATACAACGCGTTTCAGAAAAAAGAAAAAAAAATCTGTGGGACCAAGGCGACTAGCGATGGGCCTGAAAAATAGCATTGGTAGTTATAGCACGGCGTCTATTACTAGAGGGAATAATGCGTACACACATGCATGTAGTGCTTCCAACCCGGGTACACACATGCATGCACTTACTCCACTCCATAGTAGTATAGAGTACATGGAGAGAAAATTGTGGACTTGATTGCGGTTACCACGCCCTAATTAATTGAGCATTAAACCAAACGTCTAAAGTCTCTCTGGTGGTGGAAATGCATTGAGAGAAATGCATCATAATGAAGCGCGCCTGGTAAACTGTGATGGAGGGAGGAGTAGTATGAAGGTGCAAAACCAAGTACGCGTATGGCCAGTCGGTTAACGCACCTCCTCTTGGCATATCACTGAGATGTGGAACAGGAGTGTGAGCAAACCGATCTCAAATGACGGCAAAGAGCCAACCCGCCGTTCCTTGATAGAGACGAGGAGCGAGAACACACAGACGGGCTCGCACGGAGGCCAAGATATATTCGAGCATGGTTGGTTGATCGATATCATTCATTACATGTTGGGCTGCCGTTTTCCGCCCTTCTCCGGAATAAATGTGTACTTTATTAGAGATAAAAAAATAAGAGTACAGATGCTCCACCATGCGGTTCTAGTAGTAGTACTACTCATACTACTGCGCTTGGCTCTTCGCCTCTTCGTGAAGTCGAACAATGATAGTACTCCGCATGTTGGGTACTACAATGTATGCCTCTGACAATCTGACACCGAATGGACTGATGCATGTCCACCGAGGGTAGGTTGCATTAGTCAAAAGGCGTAAGCGGGCTTCACCTTGTCCTGCAAGCTTCTCCTCGTTCTGCGAGTTGATGGGACACACCAAAAAGTAGTGCTAGTCCATACTCCCTCATTTTCGGTTAATATGGCTTAATATTTTTTGCGGGTAAATGAGAGAGCTTTATTCATATATAAGCATTCTTAGGACGATAAGCCAAGACACTGGTCGTTGGACTTCATAATACGCTCATTGCGCTCAATATATATATTTTCCGGTGTTTATACGGTCACTAGCTCACCCTGACTGAGTACGTGTGTGCATGCACGTGTAGGTTGAGCACTTGAGCGTGACCATGTGTGTTCCGTCGTGTGCTCGGACATGCATGCATTAGGGCGTCGCGCGCATTTTTGTGTCCATGTGTACGTGTGATTGTTGCATACACGTAGGGGGAGTACGTGTAGGGGCCACTAACGAGCAGTCAAATCACACAGTAAGTTAGTCGGAAGAAGCAACCATCATTTCACTCTTGAATGACACGTATGCAATATAAAATGGTTGATATGGAGAGAAAAAGAAAACCACTATATATACACTAGCAGGAGCCTAAGCTACAAGCCTGCTTGCTTAGGTTGCTCTCTTCACAAGCATAGAATGACGGGCCCGATCCCGCAGCTGGGGGAAGGGAACAATGTTCTGCGTAGACGCGGTCGAACATCGGCGAGGGAGAAAACCCATAGTCGGTCCGTCCCAATCGGGGGTCACCGCGGTATGGGCCGATGCCGCCTCCCAACCGCCCTTCTAGCTACAGCCCGACGTCCCAGGTATAGTCCATCTTCCTTTTGGAGCCGACTTGCTCCACTACCGTAGCTCCATCTCCATGTCGATCTTTCTCTACTTCTATCAGCTTTTACTTGTGATGAGTTTATGTCTAATGAACTAGTGCTAGTACTATTATTCTAATCACACTTCTTCAATATCTTTGCCATCAGGGATGCTCAGGTCGATTTTAGTGTTACTGCACAAAAGCATCGTATGATCCGAGGGTGCCAGCCGTCTTTCCTTTGACAGGTTCTACCTGGCCAGGAAATTAAATCATGTTTAGGGTTTAGGATTTAAGTTGTAGTTACCCCATCAGTAGTTTTTCTTTCGTACACGCTCTCACAACTTTTTTCTTTAGTTGTGAAGTAAATATTGGCTATGATCTGTGAATCATTGAGATGCATCAGCATGCGTGTTAGTTTTCCTTTGTATTTGATGGAATGTTGTAACGGGGCACCCTTGGAATAGGAATGAAAATGGAGTGGAAAGTTTCCGTTTTTTCGGAGAAAAAATGGAAACTGAGAGAAACCAATGTTTCGTTTTGTTGGATCGGGCCATGGAGCAAAACCAACATTTAAATCACGTCTGTCATGTTCGTGTCTCACCCTCTTCCAGGGCTCGGCCCCACACGGTCGCTCGGCATGCCACTCACCGCAAACCGAGTAGTATATGATAACTTTCCTGCCTGCTTGTCGATGGACCGCGCCATGGAGTACTAGCACTACTGGAAGAGATTGACGAGTTGGGGGAGGATAGCGAGCTGTAGCACAGACTCCCAAGAACTTTTTACATGCATGTTGTAGCCGGCTATTGCGACCTTTGAACGCGGAGCAGCTGCGTGCACCCGGAAGTGGTGCGGGCGACGCTCTCTAGGCCGGCGCGCCGCTTCAATGCCGGCGCCAGTGAGAGGTCGCGTCCGCTCTGGCCGGGCATGAATGCGGCACTGACCGTTTCAGGCGGGAAGCACGCGCGGGTGATGAAGAGGGTTCGGGTTGGTCAGGACCGGCCGTGGCAGCGGTCCGGACGTGCGCAAACAAGAGATGATGTACGTTAATATTGCTGCGTATATAGTTAACAACGTAAATAATGTGCCAGTTGGACAAATATGATTGGAGATGGAGATGGAAATGGAATTTTATGTAAACACGGATATGCATGTCTATGTCTATGTGTGTGTGCGCGATGACTCTCGCGACCTGGAAGCGGGGGCGTGTTTTTTATCGAGTTTTCTTTTTTGGTATGTTAGAAAATCAGTTTGTCTAATTCACATCTAGATGTTATTTAAGGATATCACATCTAAGCTCCCACAAGTATATAATGTAGCAACAAGAAACAAAAAAAACGTGGACAAAAAAAATAGACCACAAACAGAGTGGACATCAACTTAGATGTGACATAACTATGTCACATCTAGATGTCTCCTAGACAGACCCTTAAAAATTGTCTGCCAGTTTTCGTTTCTTTTTTCCGGTAATGCGTGTATTCTATTTAAAACCACTGCTATGGAGAGATTTTGTTACTCCATTATAGCCTCTTGTTTGATAGAGTTTCTCACGTCTCGCTCTCTCACCCTCTCCATATCAAAACAAGATGACAGTGTCCACTCTATCTCTCTCCTCACCGGTGGTCAAAGATCCGGCCGAATCCCGTCCGTTGTGGGAGTAGAGGAGGTGCAGCATTGACATTGTCACCGTCGGTGATGGAGGAAGCCGATGCGCACCGTCCTCTCAGAGTCGGCGCTGGCCTGACGAAGATCCTCTGCGCCCTTGTTCACTGCCGTCGTGTGGGCAGATCCAGCCCGCCCGCCTAAATGACATCTCGCCCACCTGAGGTATAACTTCTTGTACTGGTCCAGCTCCCCAGGTCGCTGCATGCGGGTTTTCTTCTATGCGACTACTCCCCAGCTCCCCATGCATAGTATCTAGGGTTTGTCGGCTAGTCCAACATCACCTACTAATACTATTATAGAGGAAATGCCACTCGAAAAGTTGTCCTGATTTATGCCTCGGTAGAGGTATACATGTTCTTTCGAAAAAAAAGTACATGGTGGTTGTGCGATCATTGTCCATATGGTGGTAGTACTATCACTAGTTAAATGAAGAAATGTTTTTTTTCTCGGGTATCCTGGTTTAGTTCCCATCAAGATAATTATGATGCTTCTGTTTGTTGGTGTACTTTTCATTAATTCTTATTGACAATTGAGATGTCGTTGCTAACCCTTTTTTATATTTTTGGAAACAGCGATGCGTGTCTCCATACCCGGGCATGTCTTCCTAAATTTTAGTGGAACTGCACAAAATTGGATGGCCATTGTTGTTCTGCCTCACTGTCCTCTGCCACGTGGTTCTTCCTTCCTCGATCTTGATTACTGAGAAGAAACAGACCACAGTGAGGATTTGTCGAACTTCATAGGTGCCTCACCCAAACTTGATGCCAAATGGATGATGCATCACCACGATGACCTATCGATGCTCATGGTTGCGCCTCATGGTTGCTCGGCTGGTGAAGCTAATCTATTTTCAATGAAAAACAAGTTGTCTTCCATCAGTGCTCTTTGCTTGTTACGCACAAAGATGATATCCTTCATCAGTTCACCTTGGTTGCGCTGGGGACGCAGTCGTCTTTCACGCTGGGGCAATTTTAACACACAATTGGCTATGAAGCAAATGTTTCCTCGAAGAAGGATCGACGTTGGTACTAAGAACATAAGTTTTGTATTAATTTCTAAGCCTTCTCACAACTTTGTCTCCAGCTCCCTTGTAATTTTATTTGTCCAGCTATTAACTTTGATTTAAAAAATGGTGTGGACTAAAAACCCGGATGGACGTAGTAGCCCTCCATTTTTATTTACTCCGCGTATTAGATTTGACTGAAGTCAAACTTTGTAATACTCTCAAACCTTTCTGATAATTGAAATTAAAATTCTTTATTCGCACACACTCTCACACCTTTCCGATAATTTGGCGCATGTGTGGTTGTTCACTTAAGGGAGGGTAGTGTACCACACGTGAAGGACAGGAAGTGCGACCAGGATGCGTGGGCGTGGATCGTTAGTTCATCGGAAGTAGTACTAGTTTTCTTCACTGTACATTAAATAAAGAGTTTCGTTTCGTACTTACACAATTTAAAATGATTGTTATGGAGAGAATAAGAAAACCACTCCACTATATATTAGTCGTATACACGAGTACTATATGGACACAGCTTCATTGACTTAGTGCACCTGCCTTTGGGTTTATGACAGGTGGGCCCAAAATGTGGCTGGCTCACCAGTCATACAGCCAAAAGCAGTTGCAGTGAAGGCACCGGAGCTCAGTCCGTACTAAAGTAGTATATATATAAGCGGGAGCCTCAGCGCTTGTTCGCTAGGGTTTGCACTCTCCACAAGCTCGCCGCACTACATATATGTTACACGCTGGAGGCTCAGTGTTCATTTTCTAGGGTTTGCTATATTCACGATCTCTCACCCTCTCTTCACTAGATCTAAACAAGATTGCATTGGCCTCTTGTCTCTCTCTCCCCCCTCATAGCTGGTGAAGGACGCGTCTGTATCCCGTCGCACCGGGAAGGGGAGCAGGTGTAGCGTTCACTCTATCGCCTTCGGCAAGGGAGGCAATCCACTGCCGGTTGCGCTGTTCTCTTTCACCCAGTGCCTGTGCGGGAGGGCCACCGACCCCTTCTTCCTCGCTGCCATACATAGTGTGGGCAGATCCGGCCTCCCGCCGCACGCCTTGCCACATCCTGACAACCCTAAGGTATAAGTTTCTTTGAAACCGTCGTTGCTCTAGCTGCATGTGGATCTTTTTCGATCTGTAGTCGAATCTAGGTCTTGGTTCAAAGAGGAAAGAAGGGTGCGGTGGGCTGGAGCAAGAATCTAGGACATGGTTCAACGAGGAAAGGAGGGGCCGAAAGTAGTATAGACTGGCTATCCAGCCGCTTTGTAGGTCAAAAAGGGAAAAAGGGGGTGACCCAGTACACACATCTGTAAGGAACCGATCTCTTTGTTGAAAAGGGAAAGATACTGGGGGGTCGGGTGATACGTCTCCAATGTATCTATAATTTTTGATTGTTCCATGCTATTATATTACCCCTTTTGGATGTTTATGGGCTTTATTTTACACATTTATATCATTTTTGGGACTAACCTACTAACCGGAGGACCAGCCCGTATTGCTGTTTTTTTGCCTATTTCAGTATTTCGAAGAAAAGGAATATCAAACGGAGTCCAAACAGAATGAAACCTTCGGGAGCGTGATTTTTGGAACGAACATGATCCAGAGGACTTGGAGTGCAAGTCAAGAAGCAGCCGAGGCTCCCACGAGATAGGAGGGCGCGACCCCCCCTGTAGGGCACGCCCCCCTGTCTCGTGGGCCCCTCGGGCGGCCACCAACGTACTTCTTCCTCCTATATATACCTACATACCCTGAAAACATCTAGGGGCGGGACGAAACACAATTTCCACAATCGTAACCTTCTGTATCCGCGAGATCTCATCTTGGAGCCTTCGCCGGCACTCTGCCAGAGGGGGAATCGACCACGGAGGGCTTCTACATCAACATCCTTGCCTCTCCGATGAGTTGTGAGTAGTTTACCACAGACCTACGGGTCCATATTTATTAGCTAGATGGCTTCTTCTCTCTTTTTGGATCTCAATACAATGTTCTCCCCCTCTCTTGTGGAGATCTATTCGATGTAATCTCTTTTTGCGGTGTGTTTGTCGAGATCCGATGAATTGTGGGTTTATGATCAAGTCTATCTATGAATAATATTTGAATCTTCTCTGAATTCATTTATGTATGATTGAGTTATCTTTGCAAGTCTCTTTGAATTATCAGTTTTGTTTGGCATACTAGATTGGTCTTTCTTGCCATGGGAGAAGTGCTTAACTTTGGGTTCAATCTTGCGGTGCTCTTACCCACTGACAGAAAGGGTTGCAAGGCACGTATTGTATTTTTGCCATCGAGGATAACAAGATGGGGTTTATACCATATTGCTTGAGTTTATCCCTCTACATCATGTCATCTTCCTTAATGCGTTACTCCGTTCTTTATGAACTTAATACTCTAGATGCATGCTGGATAGCGGTCGATGTGTGGAGTAATAGTAGTAGATGGAGGCAGGAGTCGGTCTACTTGTTATGGACGTGATGCCTATATACATGATCATGCCTAGATAACGTCATAATTATTCTCTTTTCTATCAATTGCTCGATAGTAATTTGTTCACCCACCGTAATACTTATGCTCTTGAGAGAAGCCTCTAGTGAAACCTATGGCCCCCAGGTCTATCTCTTATCATATTTGCTTCCAAACTACTTTTATTTGCATCTCTATTTTCTACATCTATATTATAAAATACCAAAAATATATTTATCTTATCATAATATCTCTATCAGATCTCACTTTTGCAAGTGGCCGTGAAGGGATTGACAACCCCTTTGTCGCATTCGTTGCGAGTTCTTTATTTGTTTGTGTAGGTTCGTGGGACTTGTTGAGGAGCCTCCTACTGGATTGATACCTTGGTGCTCAAAAGCTGAGGGAAATACTTACGCTACTATTGCTACATCACCCTCTCCTCTTCGAGGAAAACCAATGCAAGCTCAAGACGTAGCAAGAAGGATTTTTGGCGCCGTTGCCGGGGAGGTCTTCGCTCAAGTCAATACATACCAAGTACCCATCACAAACTCATCTCCCTCGCATTTACATTATTTACATTATTTGACATTTTCCTCTCCCTTGCCGTTTTATTCGCCCTCTCCTTCCCAATCTATCTCCTCTTGTCCTTTTTGTTGCCTTCCCGTTGCCATGGCCGAATAAAAAAGAACTAAGGGATTTCTCCCGAGTTCTAGTGCCTTGGATAACCCCTCTATCCTCTCTAAGCTCATAAACAATGATGCTATGGAAAGACCCACCGGGGTCATCAATGAGAGCTTTAATGATTTTGATGAAGATGACTCCGGAATTTTTCTCTATTTGCTTGATGAATCTTTAAAATATGCTTGGGATAGGTAATTAAGGATTCGGGCTAGCTATGTGCCACAATATCAAATTGATGTTTACTAAAAAGTTTCTATGTTGGCTTGCCCGCTTCTTTCAAACAAGTTCTTGATTCTATTTTTGAAGAAGGTTTTCTTGAAGGGGATGCTATAGATACCTATGAAAAAATGAAAACCATATTTGGGCACCCTTTAAATGATAAAGTTGAATCAACTACTCTCTTGTGCTTTTATCAAAATGAAATTATCAAAGAAATGAAGTCTAGCTTAGATGCAAATTTTCGTAACGTGCTTAATCTTACTTCATCCATTAATGGCAATGTTCTTACCCTGAATAGCAGGATTAATGCTATAGAAAGGAGATCCTCTCTTTCCTTATCAAGTGCCAAAGATGGCACTCGTTAGATCTATCTTCGCTTTTATGCCTAGCTAGGGGCGTTAAACGACAGCGCTAGTTGGGAGGCAACCCAATTTTCTTTGTGTTTTTTGTTTTTGTTCCTGTTTAGTAATAAATTTAGCATCTATTTTATGTTTAGATGTGTTTTCATGTTTTATTTAGTGTTTGTGCCAAGTAGGACCTATAGGATAAACTATGATGATAGTTGATTTGATTCTGCTGAAAAACAGAAACTTTGCGCTCACGAGAAAAAAAATCACAGAAATGTGCTTTTGCATTGATTCTTTTTGCTGATGATCAATACACAAGTTTTCCAGTACTTCCTATTTTTGTAGGATTTTTAGAGTTCCAGAAGTTTGTGTTAGTTACAAATTGCTACAGATTGTTCTGTTTTTGACAGATTCTGTTTTTCGTTTTTGTTTGCTTATTTTCATGCATCTATGGCTAGTAAAATAGTTTATAAACCATAGAGAAGTTGGAATGCAGTAGGTTTAACACCAAAATAAATAAATAATGAGTTCATTATAGTACCTTATGTGGTGGTTTTGTTTTATTTCACTAACGGAGCTTATAAGATTTCCTGTTGAGTTTTGTGTTGTGAAGTTTTCAAGTTTTGGGTAAAGCTTTTATGGACTATGGAATAAAGGGTGGCAAGAGCCTAAGCTTGGGGATGCCTAAGGCACCCCAAGATATTCAAGGGTAGCCAAAAGGCTAAGCTTGGGGATGCCCCGGGAAGGCATCCCCTCATTCGCCTTCGTCCATTGGTAACTTTACTTGGAGCTATATTTTTATTCGCCACATGATATGTGTTTTGCTAGGAGCGTCGTGTATTATATTAGTCTTTGCTTTTTAGTTTACCACAATCATCCTTGCTGTACACACCTTTTTGTAGAAGCCTATTTGTTTAGAATTTGCTAGAATACTCTATGTGCTTCACTTATATCTTTTGAGCTTGATAGTTTTTGCTCTAGTGCTTCACTTATATCTTTTAGAGCATGGTGGTGACTTGATTTTATAGAAATTACTAGTCTCTCATGCTTCACTTATATTATTTTGAGAGTCTTTTATAACAGCATGGTATTTCCTATGGTTATAATTTGGTCCTAGAATGGTGAGCATCCAAGTTGGGTATAATAAAAACTATCATAGGAAGTGAATTGGATGCTATGATCAATTTGATACTTGATAATTGTTTTGAGATATGGAGGTAGTGATATTAAAGTCATGCTAGTTGGGTGATTATGAACTTAAATAATGCTTGTGTTGAAGTTAGCAAGTCCCGTAGCATGCACGTATGGTTAAAGTTATGTAACAAATTTGAAACATGAAGTGTACCTAGCTTGTGCATCCTTATGAGTGGCGGTCGGGGACGAGCGATGGTCTTTTCCTACCAATCTATCCCCCTAGGAGCATGCGCGTAGTACTTGATTTTTGATGACTTCTAAATTTTTTGCAATAAGTATATGAGTTCTTTTGACTAATGTTGAGTCCATGGATTATACCCACTTTTACCTTTCCGCCATAGGTAGCCTCTTCGGTACCGTGCATTGCCCTTTCTCACCTTGAGAGTTGGTGCAAACTTTGCCGGTGCATCCAAACCCCGTGATATGATACGCTCTATCACACATAAACCTCCTTATATCTTCCTCAAAATAGCCACCATACCTACCTATTATGGCATTACCATAGCCATTCCGAGATATATTGCCATGCAACTTTCCACCGTTTCTTTATCATGACATACACTACTTTTGTCATATTGCCGTTGCATGATCATGTAGTTGACATCGTATTTGTGGCAAAGCCACCATGCATTATTTTTCATACATGTCACTCTTGATTCATTGCACCATCCCGGTACACCGCCGGAGGCATTCATATAGAGTCATATCTTGTTCTAGTTTCGAGTTGTAATTCATATGTTGTAACCAATAGAAGTATGCTGATCATCATTTTTAGAGCATTGCCGAAAGAAAAAAAGAAGAAAGGCCAAAATAAAAAAAAGAAAGGCCCAAGAAAAAAAGAAAAGAAAAAAAAGAAAATAAAAGAAAATAAATAAAAAGGGCAATGCTACTATCTCTTTTTCTTCAAAGTAGCACCTTGTTCTTCATGTAGTGAGTCTCATATATTGTGCTTCAAAGTAGCACCATGTTTTTCATATAGTGAGTCTCATAAGTTGTGTTTTTCATACTAGTGGGAATTTTTCATTATAGAACTTGGATTGTATATTCCTACGATGGGCTTCCTCAAATGCCCTAGGTATTCGTGAGCAAGCAAGTTGGATGCACACCCACTAGTTTTCTTTTGTTGAGCATTTATTTATATCTCTAGTGCATACGTTGCATGGCAATCCCTACTCCTCATGTTGACATCAATTGATGAGCATCTCCATAGCCCGTTGATTATCCTCGTCAATGTGAGACTTTCTCCTTTTTTGTCTTCTCCACACAATCCCATCATCATATTCTATTCCACCCATAGTGCTATATCCATGGCTCACGCTCATGTATTGCGTGAAGGTTGAAAAAGTTTGAGATTATTTAAGTATGAAACAATTGCTTGGCTTGTCATCAGGGGTATATAAGTTGAGAACATCTTTGTGTGACGAAAATGAAGCATAGCCTAACTATATGATTTTGTAGGGATGAACTTTCTTTTGCCATGTTATTTTGAGAAGACATGATTACTTTGATTAGTATGCTTGAAGTGTTACTATTTCTTTTATCAATATGAACTTTTATTTTGAATCATTTGGATCTGAACATTCATGCCACATTAAAGAAAATTACATTGAGAATTATGCTAGGTAGCATTCCACATCAAAAATTCTTTTTTTATCATTTACCTACTCGAGGACGAGCAGGAATTAAGCTTGGGGATGCTTGATACGTCTCCAACGTATCTATAATTTTTTATTGTTCCATGCTATTGTATTACCCCTTTTAGATGTTTATGGGCTTTATTTTACACATTTATATCATTTTTGGGACTAACCTACTAACCAGAGGCCCAGCCCGTATTGCTGTTTTTTTTTTTGCCTATTTCAGTATTTCGAAGAAAAGGAATATCAAACGGAGTCCAAACGGAATGAAACCTTCGGGAGCGAACGTGATCCAGAGGACTTGGAGTGCAAGTCAAGAAGCAGCCCGGGCTCCCACGAGATAGGAGGGCGCCCCCCTGTAGGGCGCGCCCCCCTGTCTCGTGGGCCCCTCGGGCGGCCACCGACGTACTTCTTCCTCCTATATATACCTACGTACCCCGAAAATATCCAGAGGCAGGACGAAACACAATTTGCACCACCATAACCTTCTGTATCCGTGAGATCTCATCTTGGAGTCTTCGTCGGCACTCTGCCGGAGGGGGAATCGACCATGGAGGGCTTCTACATCAACATCCTTGCCTCTCCGATGAGTTGTGAGTATTTTACCACAGACCTACGGGTCCATAGTTATTAGCAAGTGGCTTCTTCTCTCTTTTTGGATTTCAATACAATGTTCTCCCCCTCTCTTGTGGAGATCTATTCGTTGTAATCTCTTTTTGCAGTGTGTTTGTCGAGATCCGATGAATTGTGGGTTTATGATCAAGTCTATCTATGAATAATATCTAAATCTTCTCTGAATTCATTTATGTATGATTGAGTTATCTTTGCAAGTCTCTTCGAATTATCAGTTTGGTTTGGCCTACTAGATTGGTCTTTCTTGCCATGGGAGAAGTGCTTAGCTTTGGGTTCAATCTTGCGGTGTTCTTACCCAATGACAGAAAGGGTTGCAAGGCACGTATTGTATTGTTGCCATCGAGGATAACAAGATGGGGTTTATATCATATTGCTTGAGTTTATCCCTCTACATCATGTCATCTTCCTTAATGCGTTACTCCGTTCTTTATGAACTTAATACTCTAGATGCATGCTGGATAGCGGTCGATGTGTGGAGTAATAGTAGTAGATGCAGGCAGGAGTCGGTCTACTTGTTATGGACGTGATGCCTATATACATGATCATGCCTAGATAAGATCATAATTATTCGCTTTTCTATCAATTGCTCGATAGTAATTTGTTCACCCACCGTAATACTTATGCTCTTGAGAGAAGCCTCTAGTGAAACCTATGGCCCCCAGGTCTATCTCTTATCATATTTGCTTCCAATCTTATTTGCATCTTTATTTTCTGCATCTATATTATAAAATACCAAAAATTTATTTATCATATCATACTAGCTCTATCAGATCTCACTTTCGCAAGTGTCCGTGAAGGGATTGACAACCCCTTTGTCGCGTTGGTTGCGAGTTCTTTATTTGTTTGTGTAGGTTCGTGGGACTTTTTGAGTTGCCTCCTACTGCATTGATACCTTGGTTCTCAAAAACTGAGGGAAATACTTACGCTACTATTGCTGCATCACCCTCTCCTCTTCGAGGAAAACCAACGCAAGCTCAAGACGTAGCATCGTGTAGTTTGTCCAGGACTATATTTGCTGCCCTCACATAGGAAAAAGGTTCAAAGAGAACAAATATGGGACCAACGCATATATGCCGCTTGGCTACATACTCTGCATCACCCATTTATACGTGTGGACGCACATGGTGCTGGCATGTCCCATACAACTATTTTGCTGTTGTTAATCTAAGAATACCGCCGGAAAATTAAAGCAATGCCACTGTTAAAAGTAAATTACATTTTTTAACAAATGTTGTTTCAAGAGAATGTCTCTGTTAATATGAATCAATGCAACGGTTTTAGAAACGCTACTATCCTACTTTGTTTTCCATCCAAGATAAGTTAGATGCTTCTTTCTGTCAACGTTTGTTTCATCCTCCTTTATTGGCAAGTAACTGTTTCCTTTTTTGCCTCTGTTAAAACAGGGGTATCAGTTCAACTTGTTGCTATTGCGACATTTTGCTTCGCTACTCAAAACACTTATGTTTCAAGAGTGTTTTGTTTAGTTCAACTTGAATGTCACACCGGTGACTTTGCTTAATTTTGGTTGAACTGCACAAAAGGAGATCGAGATTTGTTTCCAGTCTTCGTGGCGAGTTGTTTCAAATATTGGTCTCATCCACATGATGTGCAGTGTGCTTTAGATGTTGTGCTACTTGTTTTGGTACTGTTTTAAATAAATGTTGAATTAAAGCTATTGTATTGTTGTCCTTTCCCATTAAGTAGTGAACAAAAATGGGACCAACCCAGACATGATGCTTGTTGCTTAGTTACAACAAATTCAGGATCACCCCTTTATAAGCCAGTAATTGATGCCACTCTCAGAATTAACTATTGAATCTTATTTCAAAACTGCAACACTTGTTAGGGATTGGCGGAATTACCATTTTTGTGGCCGCATGTTTCATCCTCCTTTATTAGCCAGTAATTGATTCCTTTTTTTCCTCTGTTTAAACAAGGATATCTATTCAACTTGTTGCTATTGCGACCTTTTGCTTCGCTACACGAAACACTTTGCTTGATTTCAGTGCAACTGCACAAAACAAGATTGGATTTCCTATTCGTGTTGGCAGATTCGTATTTTATCTTGTCCGTCTCATGAAAGGTCAGTACAGGCCTTCATCCACATGATTGTGCATTGTGCTTTCAGATGTTGTGCTACTTGTATTGGTACTGTTTTAAATAAATGTTGAATTTAAGCTATTGTATCGTTGTCTTTTCCCATTAAGTAGTGAACAAAAATGGGACCAACCCAGACATGATGCTTGTTGCTTTGTTACAACAAACTCTGGATCACCCCCTTTATAAGTAGATGGAAGCACATACTGTTGTTGTGCCCACTCTCCCCTGGAACTGTTTATGCTTTTCGTTAATCTAATGTCGCTGGTAAAATTAAGCATTGCCACTCTCAGAATGAATTAACTACTGAATCTTAGTTCAAAATTCCAACACTTGATAGGAATGGTACTATCCTGCTTTGTAGTTCTTTCTACATGTTTAACCAAGGTATTGTTAAGATAATGTCTCTATTAAAATGAATCAGTCGCATTGTTTTAGGAATGGTACTTTTCTGCTTTGTCGTTCTTTATACATGTTGAAACAAGGCATTGTTAAGATAATGTCTCAGTCAATATGAATGAGTCACAATGATGGAGAATTGCTACTCTCCTGCTTTGTTTCCCATTAAGATAAAGTAGATCAGTAGATGCTTTTCTTCTGGGAGTACAAGTAATCAACCATTATTTCTCAGTAATTGTGTCCCTTATACCTATTGTTGCTTACAGGGATATCAAAATTAAAGCTCGGTTTTATTTCGACATCGATTTTAGTTGAACTCCACAAAAGGAGCCAATGTGTCCAAGGCAAACTGCTGCATTACTGGGTCCAGTTGGTCCTTCCACTTTGCAGAAAGAAGCAGTCACTGTTTGTGCTACATTACAGAAGGAATGACCGAGAAGCTTTACAGAGTATTATTAGACACCGGTGACATGACTAGTCTGTAGAAACCATTGGCAATTTAACAACATGTGGAGTGCCCTGGGCAAAAATTTCCTAAACAACAAGAAGCTACGACAGGACTCCACGATCATAGGCATTACATATTTTGAATGGGAAAAGCTTGTCAAAGTTTAATCATTGATGTTAGCAAGAAGACGTTAGTTTAATATTTTGGAATTGGAAAACCTTGTCAATATTTGCTCATTGATGTTAGCCAGAAGACATGCATTTGATATTTTTGAGTGGGACGCCCTTGCTATGAGCAGCGTCGAGCGTTTTTTCTTATTCTTGTGTTCAGTTTAGAAGTAAATAGTTACTCTGTTGAGATATTCATGTGTTAAGAGTTTGTTCTGAATATTGTCTATGTAATGACAGACCTTGTGTTTGATTGCAAAGTTGAGCTTGGAATGTTTGGGCATGCGGCATCACGAGCTGTTCACCGTGCGTCCTGAGAATAATGCTTCGTATTGTTTTGCATGTCGATCTAATGCCAGTGATTTGCTTGTTAAGAAGATCATCCTATTTTGTTGTTTCTGTGCTTAAGAAGTTCATCGTCTGATGTTTCATTCATAGCCTATACGACAAGTCGGGTAGGTTAGACGTGAAACCATATGATCTTCTGACCAACTCATGATATTAGGCCGTGATTGGATCGTCGTTTTCCAACCAAAACCGCTTGTACAACTGACGCCTATAAATTAAAGCAGATGGTCTCGGGCGAAGGCGCTTGGTTGGTCGATTTCGACTAGTAAAATATCGGAAGTACTTCACACACGATAAAAATGTTGAACGACACTCGGACGATTGCTAATCTAGCCGTTAGCTGCTGTTTCAGCCTTGCCTATGGATGGCATGATACGCACGTCGTGCATGTATCGTCTAGTAATGTCGTCCATGTAGTAGTGCTCGTAAAATATACACTGGTCTCTCAAATTACACGCGTAACCCGCCTGTTTTACATACAGACCTCGGGCCCTCAGTTTCATTACGCCTGTATTTTACGTGTTGTTTTCGATGACGAGTAAATTATACTTGTATGTTAATACAGGTTTGAAATAAACCAGAGCTCCCAAGCGCGGCCTTATCGTTTCATGCCGTCTTCTCGAAGGTGCTCATAGGTGTCCGACGATCCTGGCTTCCTGAATGAGCAGCGGGCGCTGTATCAGACCATCCGTAGGTCCCGCGAGGCCCTCTCCATTGTCCTTCGAGTTGCTGCGCTCGCCGTGGCGCCGAGCATTGTTAACATCGTCAACGAACATGAGGATTCAGGAGATGACTTTATTTTGACTGGATTACACTAGGGACCCACTAGGGCCATAGCCGTACGTACGCAAGTGCCTCCTTATTATGTACAACTATATTTTTTTTGCTTTCTCCTGGTTTCCTGACATCACGGTCCCACACCATTGTCAACATATGTAGTCAATATAAACGAGAGAATTTCACAAGGTGCGGCTAACAGCTGGGACCAAGCAGCTCGAGCAGTATTTGTGTTTTTGAGGCGTGAGCACTGCAGAGTTTTACTTGGCTATGATTTCGTTGTTGTTCAGAGGAGAGCAGGGTATTAACTTGGCGGGCTATGGCCCGTCTAGCCCAGGCCATATATCCAGCCCAGATACTAATTTTTTTTAAGATGAAAATGGCTAGCCCAGCTATACGTCTTTTTGAGGAATACCCAGGCAAGGTCAACTTGTTATTCTCCGCCCCGCTGGGTCAAATCTTTCCTAGGAGGGATGCATTAGGCTTAACAGGAAAATGGGCTTTAAAAAATAATAAATGGGATGTAATTATAAAAACTAGGCACTAACTATAAAATAATGCACCTAACACGAAATTAGTTTATAAAATATTATTTATGGATTTTGAAAATCTAAATTTTTCACTGTTGCACGCAGAATGTTTCGTTGGATTTTTACGTAATACAAATTTATATTTAATCTGACTAGAAATTTCGGGATAAAAATATTTCGGATCCCATCAAAACGTGGGAAATTTTATTGAATTCTGTCTTCAACAGTTGGTTGCAATTATTAATCGTTGTCGTAGCTAGAAAATGGGTTGTACTTTTAACAAACTGTAAATGGGTTGTTGTAAATTCCATTAGAATACAAAAATGGGTTGTACATTCTTACAAAATGCAAATGGGCTATAAGTTCTATGCCACACACTTGTGGGCCTACTAAGTGACGCGTCCCCTAAAAACAATAAGTTGACGCGTATGCAAGGCTTTGTCAACTTATTATAGTCAACACACGGTTCTAGCAGCAGTGTCCGTTGGATGTCTATCCAACGGATGTCGTGCTTCTTCTTCAATCTCGGATATTCTTAGCTTCGGCCTCCCAAAAAATGATTCCTCCCCCTGACATTTGGGGTGCACCGTTTCGGAGGCTGACCTGTGGGCCTACTAAGTTGGAGCATACCAAGGGCTTTGTCAACTTAGTCAATAATAAATGATTCTAGCTTCAGTGACCGTACGATGTCCATCCAACGGCCGTAGTGCTTCTTCAACCTCTGGTCTTCTTGGTCCAGCCGCCCAAAGCAGCGCCGGTCGTGCCACCTCCTCCTGCCTCCCGTGGCCGGCTGTGCTGCCGCGGAGGCCTCACCGCCCCCATACTACTCCCACCGCTGGCCAGGCCATCCCTCCACTCACCTACACCCCCTGTTATTCTGCGACGTCGGCAGCCTCACACACAGCCGAACCAGTGAACCCTCGTACTCCTCTCCGTGCGGGCTACCACTACTGCGTCTTCCACGGCTCTGTGTCGTCCCCTTCCTAGGCCTCGCCATCGTCCACCACCCTGGTGCTCTTGGCGCAGCATGGTCAACGTGGTCAAGGACCGACTTCCATCGGAAGAGTACTGTACGTGGAGAGGCTGACAGCCGGGTCCACGGCGGCCGCAAGGAAGTGCCTCCTTATTACGCACAAAATAAGTATTCCTCCACCTGACAGCAGGCACCCACCAGACGGGCCACCTTATTTCGCAAAAAAAACGTTTCCCCCCTGACTGCTGGGACCCACCGGACGGGCCACCGTATTTCATGAAAAAAGGTTCCCCCCGCTGTCAGCTCAGACCCACCGGAAGTGCCTCCTTATTACGCACACAAAAATGAATACTCCCCCTGCTAGCTGGGACCCACCTTGGTGGGAGGCTAACTTGTGGGCCTACTAAGTTGACGGGGATGGAGGGCTTTGTCAACTTAGTCAATATGAACGACTCTAGCTCCAGTGACCATACGATGTCTATCCAATGGCTGTAGTGCTTCTTTAACCTCTGGTATTCTTGCTCCAGCCACCCAAAGCAGCGCCGGTCGTGCCGCCTGCACCTGCCTCTCGTGGTCGGTTGTGCTGCCGCGGAGGCCTCACCGCCCCCTACTATTCCCACCGCTGGCCAGACCCTGCGGCGACGGCAGCCTCACACCGCAGCCGAACGAGTGAACCCTCATACTCTTCTCCGTGTGGGCATCCACTGCCGCGTCTTTACCGGCTCCGCGTCGTCCCCTTCTTAGGCCTCGCCGTCGTCCACCGCCCTGGTGCTCTCGGCGTGGCGTGGTCAACGTGGTCAAGGAACAACTTCCATCGGACGTGGACTGTACGTGGAGAGGTTGACAGCTGGGTCCACGGCCGCAGCAAGGAAGTGCCTCCTTATTACGCGGAATATAATGATTCCTCCACCTGATAGCAGGGACCCACCAGACGGGCCACCATATTTCACGAAAAAACGTTTCCCCTGACTGCTGGGACCCACCAGCTACACCTTCGCACGCAAGGAAGTGCGTCCGGGCAGAAAAAAACGATTCGCCCCCCTGACTGTTGAGACCCACCAGCTACATCTTCGCACACAAGGAAGTGCGTCTGGGCAAAAAAAACAATTCACCCCCTGACTGCTGGGACCCACCAGCTACATCTTTGCAGGTAAGGAAGTGCCTGGCAGTTGGGACCCACCTGGTCAAAGCGTACGTAGCGTTGTCATTCTGTTCGCAAACATGTACATACATATATACTGGTGGATGTAGAGGCGCGCACGTCTCGTAGTAGAGGCGCGCACGTAGCATGTACACGTACATACAAAGGCCAGGGTGCAAGAAAGAAAATATGACCACGTACGTACATACGGGCAGGGTCTCGAACGGCTACTCGCACATACGTATGGCCACGGCTCATGCTCATAGGGAGGCAACGGAATGTGTCGTGTTCATGGGGAGGAAACGGAATGCGTCGTGTTCTTGGGGAGGCAACGGAATGCTCGTGTTCGTCAGGAGGCAACGGAACGCGTGGGAGCCAACTGGCTGGGTCGGAACGGAATGCGTGGTCGTGTTCATCGGGAGGGCTTGGATGGAACAGACGATGGAAACAAGGCCTGGCGTACTATAGAACGGAGGAAACGGACCTCCTACATTTGGAACGGGGTCCTGTTGATCGGGAGGGGTCTGACGTACCATAAAATGGAGGAAACGGACCTCCTACGGTTGAAACAGGGGTCCTGTTGATCGGGAGGGGTGTGGCGTACCACAAAACGGAAGAAACGGACCTCCTAAGGTCGAAACGGGGGTCCTGTTGATCGGGAGGGGTGTGGCGTACCGCAAAACAGACGAAACAGACTTGTGTTGGAGCGCTACGGTCGAAACAGGGGTCCTATTCATCGGGAGGGGTGTGGCGTACCACAAAACAGGACTCCACGGGATACTGTTCATCTCAACCGACGACCTCCTCCAGCCTCCACGGGCTCCTGTTCATCCAGCCTCTACCATGAGCTACTCCACCGGCGACTGTTCAACCACCCCTCCACGGGCACCCCTCCACCGTCTACTGTTCATCCAGCCCTCCACACCACGGGTTCCTGTTCAACCACCCCTCCACGGGCACCCCTCCACCG
>NC_041391.1:531565653-531646253 GCF_002162155.2 Triticum dicoccoides | reverse complement strand
GGGGTCCTGTTCAACCACCCCTCCACGGGCACCCCTCCACCATCCACTGTTCATCCAGCCCTCCACACCACGGTGTCCTATTCAACCACCCCTCCATGGGCACCCCTCCAACGTCTACTGTTCATCCAGCCCTCCACACCACGGGGTCCTATTCATCCAGAGGCAACGCCACCGCTCACTGTTCATCCAAACCACCCAGCAATGCTCACTGTTCATCCAATTGATCGGCTTCAGTTAGCAGCAGTAGCGAAGGAATCGCTCGATCGGGTTCAGTTAACAGCCATCGATCGATCGCTCGGGTTCAGTAACGCGTAGCCTGCAGTGCAATCGCTCGGGTTCAGTTAGAGCCCAATGCCTCGCTCGGGTTCAGTTAGAGCCAACGCCTCGCACACACACGCGTATGTGTACGAGAGAAACGCGCATCGCTCGGCCCCCAACCTCCCACCGTAACTGGGAACTCCCCAAAATTTTCCTCCCCCTCGCTTCTACCATTGTTTTTCCGTCATGGAAGGCCCAAAGAATGTGATGCAGCTGCGTCTTCGGCCCGCCCAGGACGAAAAGCCCATTTTATGTCATGATTTTTTGTCATAGAAGTAGGAGCCCACCACATCTATGATGATACAGGGTTTTGTCACAATTATCATCATAGAAGTGTCATATGTATGACAGAAAAAATTTCGTTCGGCCCAAAATGTCACGGATGTGTCTTTTTTTTGTAGTGTTTACTGTAGCTTAATTATCCGGGCGTCACAAGAGGGTAGACCCATGGGGCCCACAACCCACTAGGGCACGCCAGAGGCCCCTTGAGCGCCCAGGTGGGTGGTGGGGCCCACAGAAGTCCTTTCCACCATGTCTCAGTTGTATAGATTCCCAAATATTTCAAAAACCCTAGGGGAGTCGTCCAAACACAATTCCAGCTGCCGCAAGTTCCAAAACCATGAGATACAATCTAAAGGCCTATTCTGGTGTCAGGACCCCGATCCTAAGTCACACAGATCTAGCATGTAACACATCATATCACTTTGCGGCCTCACGCACGGTATTCCCACGGGTGCCACCTTACCTGGCCCGGGACCGTTTGCGCCTTTTGGCTCATGTATATGATAGTGTCGCTAGCATCCATATGGCAAAGAACCCGGGCTGACATGGCTAGTCGTGAACCCAAAGTGGCACTAACTTACAGGGACAGGCATACATGACCCAGCAACGAACGTGTCGGTCAACAGCGAGTGAATCCGGGCTGTAGCAACTGGGCTAGCAGGACTCCGGTAAACCGGGCTGTAGCAGGCTAACATGACTCCGGTAAACACCATGTGACATTTCCCCGAAGGGACAGACACAGGAACGAAGAAGGACACATGCCGGCCAGCCTAAGTGTTCCGGAGCGGTAGCAAGCTACCAAGCTCAATGGAAGCACTAGGAGACATTTCCCGGTAAGAGAGGCTACCAAGGATAAACAACTAGATAGTCAGATCCCACACATACCAAGCATTTCAATAACATACACACAATATGCTCGATATGTGCAAATACAACATGGCATCACAACATGACTCTACAACTCAAGTATTTTATTCAATAGGCTCCGAGGAGCGATATATTACAAACATGGGTCTCATGACCCAACATTCAGAGCACACAAATCAAAGCACAAGCGGAAGCTTAACATGTCTGAGCACAGACAACTATACATGAAAAAGGCTGAGAAGCCTGACTATCTACTAGGTCCTGCCGAGGGCACAAGATCGTAGCTGAGGTAACAAGCTAAACATCGAAGTCCAAGCGGAACTACTAGCGAGACTGAAGTCTCTCTGCAAAAACATAAAATAGGCAAACTTGAGTACAAATGTACCCAGCAAGACTTACATCAGAACTAACTACATATGCATCATTATCAACAAAGGGGGTGGTGGGGTTTAACTGCAGCAAGCCAGCTTTGACTCAGTGGCTATCCTGAACTACAACTGCAAGTAACTCTTTTGAGGTGGCGCACACGAGTCCACATATTCACCAACCAATACACCACTATGGATCCGCTCCCGTCTCCCTACGAGAACGCCATCCATAGCACTCACGCTTATCTTGCGCATTTTAAAGTATCCACTTTCACTTGTCTATGAACTGTGCAGGCAACCCAGAAGTCCTTTACCGCGGACACGGCTATTCGAATAGATCATATTAACCCTGTAGGGGTGTACTTCTTCACACACGCTCTCACCACTTACCGCCGTTTACACGACATGTACTCGGCAACCTTCAAGCCGAAGCCCAGCGAGGGTGTCGGCCATGACCTGACTAACCACACAAGTCTCTCATCTAGGTTTATCGCCTATTCGGGATCCATCCGCAAGGAGATCCGGCCGGGGTGTCACTCACGGCCCCAAACGATGTGAGCAGGATTCCCAAGCCCACCATCCGGGTGCCACTTGGTACACCGTGCCACTGTGCCTAGTCTGTCCCAAGCCCTCCTGTACCGGGTGCCACTTGGTAGACTACTAACACTACCTACAAACACCAGAAACTAGTTGCAACTCTTGGACAAAGATCGAGTTAATTAATAAGTCGAGAGAGCTTGGAGCGCCCGGAGCCCAATGTGTGGTAGTAACTGTTCATGGAGCACAAACACAGAACTCAGTTCCTGAGGACAGCTTCAATGAGACAACCCACCATGTACTCCTACATGGCCTCTCACCGCTACCTTTACCAAATCGTGTTCACACACTTAGCTCACACATAGTAGGACATGTTCACACACCTCTGATTCATCCCCGATGAATCAGACCTGACTCAACTCTAAGCAGTAGCAAGCATGACAAACAAGCATGAATGAGTAGGCACATCAGGGCTCAAACAACTCCTACTCATGCTAGTGGGTTTCATCTATTTACTGTGGCAATGACAGGTCATGCAGAGGAAAGGGGTTCAACTACCAGAGCATGTAACAGTTGAATCGTTGTTGTCCTAATGCAGTAAAAGAGAGCAGGAGCCAGAGAGTGGGATTGTATCAGAATGAACAAGGGGTTTTTGCTTGCCTGGCACTTCTAAAGATAGTATAGTTCTTCATCGGTGTCATCGATCACATCGTTGGTACACGTCTACTGAGAGGGGACAAGCACCGACAAACAAAGAAGAAACACAATCAATGCAATGCAACAATATGATGCATGAATGTAACATGGCAATATGCTATGGTTTGTGCTAATGCAACTAAAACCTGATTAAATGAAGTTGGTTTGAATCCAAGATTCAAATTCAAACTCCACATGTGGTTATTTAAATGCCATTTAATTGAATTGTCCTAAACAGTGGTCATAAGTTGTTCTAACATGCATGAAAATGGTACAGATGGATAGATTGGATTTTTCTGATAATTTTTCATATATAAACCTTTTCATTTGGAGTTACGGTTAAATTTCTATGAATTTTAGAAGTTTTGAATATTTTCTGAAATAAATAAATCATTTCTGATTTATTTAAAACTCCAGAAAACATTTACTACGTCAGCATGATGATAGCACGATGTCATCAGGTCAACAGTGCTAGCCAGGTCAAACCTGACGGCTGGGACCCGCACATCAGTGTAACAGTGTCAACAGCAGAGGCTGACCAGTGGGGGTCGGGTCAACGCTGAGGTGGCATGGTCAAACTGACCCGTGGGGCCACGGGCATTAGCTTATTTTAAACAAAGAATAACCCTGTGGTTAATAAGGGGATGGGGGGCCCTATGTAAGTGGGTCATAGGATTAATTAACAGGTGATTAACTGCTAATGACGTGCCATGTCATCATCGCCGGACTTGGGCCGGCGGCGAACATTCCGCGCGGCGGAGCTGCTGCTGGGTGGATCTAGGGGCTGCATTTAGGTGCGGGAAGACTACCAGGAGGAAGCCCATGCTCGTCCACATCCAACGGATTAGGGAGGAGCGGTCGGGGTGCGCTGTGCTCGCCGGGGTCGAGCTCGCGGCGGCGGCCGGAGCTCGGGTGAGCTCGAGCAGGTGGCTGTAGGGCATGTGGGGAGGAGTTGGTGCTAGCTATGGGCTCCTGGAGATGCGTTGAGCGCGGTGGTGTGCTCAGCTGCGGCTCTAGGCAATGGTGGCCACGGCGGTGACATGGCCGGCGGCGAAGAGCCCTTGGCTCGTTGCGAACAACGGCTAGAGAGGGAAGTAGAGCACGGGGAGAGGGGGAAACGATGGCGGGGCTCACAGCGGGGTCGAGGATGGTCTCAGCGGGCTCGGGGACGTCCTTGACGGCGCGAATCGACGGCGAGGGGCTCGGGTGCCCGAGGTTGAAGATGACCGCGATCGCGATGAAGCAGGGCCTCTTGGCGTCTCGTAGCTCGATTGGGAGGAGGGGGAGGTTTCGGCGGTGCTTCTGGACTCGGCGGAAGGGTGAGGGGTGAACGATGGCCGCGGTGGTGCTCGTCGGCGCGACGACAGAGTTCTCGGGCGGCTGCGGGGAGATAACCAGAGAAGGAGAGAGAACCAGGGGAGGGGGAGAGAGCAGCGAGTGATGGAGAGGGGACAGAGGCTTCAGGGCGTCTCCGTGGCATCGCTAGAAGGGGTTGGGGAAGTAGGAGGTGGCCAGAGCAGCGTCGGCGCTCGCCATGCACCTGGTTGTCCTCCTGGCAGAGGAGGAAGATGACAAGGGGGCGCTGGTGGGCTGGGCCACCAGCTGGGCTGCCAGCAGGCTACAGTAGCGGGCCGCAGGTGGGTGCAGGTAAGTCCTTCTCTCTCTATCTTTATTTGTTTCTGTTTTCTATTTCTTTTCCTGTGTTTTTGAATTAGTAAAGATACTAACCCATTTTGTAAACTCCTGAAATAATTTGTGGACTCTCTCTGGATTATTCCAGTGACCCACATTTATTTTTAAGAATTATTTGAGCACTTAAATTATTTATGGTATTTAAATGCCCAAAGCCAAGTACAATATGATTTGGGACATTTACATTTATGCCCCTAATTTGCGCCCACTCTCAGATTTACCGCTAAATTTTTGATGTGCTCAGATTTGCGCCTAAAAAGCATTTTAAGTCACGGGAATGCCCTTCCATCTGGTCAAAGTTGTTTGACCAAAACTTTGAAATTCATAAGAAATTCATATGAAGTCAGAAACATGCAAATAAGATATCAAAATGTTCATAAAAACATCACCTATACGTGCATGTCCTTTACGTTTCTCACCTACATGTGCATTTATTTGAATTCACCCTAAATTGTTTTTTATTGTTATAAACCCTAAAAAGCTTTAAAGGTGCTTTTTTCATGAACGTAAATGACATGTGCATATAGGTGTTGTTTTTATGAGCATTTTGATATCTTATTTTGCATTCTTCTAAGTTCATATGAATTTGTTATGAATTTTCAAATTTTTGTCAAACAACTTTGACCAGCTGGAAGGGCATTCCTGTGACTTAAAATGCTTTTTAGGGGCAAACTTGAGAACATCAAAAAGTTAGGGGTAAATTTGAGTAGTGGGTTCGAGTTAGGGGCACAAATGTGAATGTCCCATATGATTTAATTCAAAAATCCAAAAATGATCTAAGAATATATTCATCATTTTTTTGGCATAGGTTTCCACCTTAACCAGAAATCATGAACTTTTCTTAGGGACATTTTGGGTTTATTGAAAAAGATTTTAATCCATCCTAGTTGAGTTGATTTAATGCTAGGGTTTGAACATCCCCATTTGAATTTTAAATAAAAGTTAGACATGATGCAACAAGCAAGCTAGTCCAAGTGCATAGCAGAAGCTAGGGATCTGACAACTCACCACCACTAAACAAGAATCTCGTCCCGAGATTCAAGCCTAGGGTAAGATGAAAGGGGGACACAAACTAACACAATCTTCATGATCCCGGTTGCACTTCATAAGAACGTTGATTCAATCACAATCTTTGTCTCGAAGTCTTGCTCTGAGAACTCCAACTAACATGACAACGACAGGAAAGGAAAACTCTAGAAGGATCGATCTTCTCGAAGATCAAACAACTTAGGATCAACTCACGGGGTGAGTCATAACAACATCTCTCGAGCTGAGACATGAAGCACATATCCAACGGGATGGAGTGAAACAGATAACGAAGGTTCACTAGGTAGACAACAAGTCCACACTTAAGAAGGTGGTGATCGGTTGTCAACGTAGCGAGGAGTTGAGTTGCCATGATACCACAACGAGACACCTTAGGGATGGTGACTCGTAGAAATATCCCCTTAAGTGGCAAAAAGGATTACCTTTGATTCAGAGATCATTGAAACTCTTTATACCAGCCTAAGGCAATTCTCGAGCGATCGTTTGGAGTGGTTTGGTAGAATGGCATACTCGGACTAGTATGGATGATGTGGATTACCTTGTTGAAGACAACGCAATGGATGATTTTTCTTATCATCAGAGATGGATGGAACCCATGGTAGGACCATTTAGAAATGATCCTGATCAGTAATTACTGAGAAGGGTAATCCAGGGTAGGGTGGCACGATGGCGGTGCAAGCTGGAAACAGGGTGCAAATGCTGGGAATGATTCTAGTAACTGGGGAGAGGCTCAACAGTAGAGAGTGAGTCCACTGTTGAAAAGTTATAGCATAACCAAAGAAACTGGGAGCACTATGCAATTTGATGCCGACGATAAAACCTAGCACTTGCGTGTGCTCTCAAGAACTTGAGCATTTCCATATTCATCAAGGTTTTACCAATATCCGTGTCAAGGATCCTGGCAACACAACTTACTACCATGATGAATGGTGATGGAGGATGCAGATGCAAAGGAAGATAACACCTTCTCAAATTTCACCTTAGCGAGGCCAAGGGATCAAAATCCGGATGATCGACCAAGAGACATTTAGCACTCCGCTTCTAATGTTCTCCTTGATGTGCTAGCACAACCCATTTATAGATATGGTTTGATAACTAGAACATCAAGTAAAAGGTCGGACTTCGGGAGCACAAGAATCCATAAGGAGTAACTTATTGGAGTAAATCCTACGAAATCCTTATGGGGAGGTGGCCAACTTCCTCAATCAAGATACTACAACAAGAGGTCTTCCGGCTGGGTGTGTTGGCCACGACATCCACTTTACCGGGTTACAGAGAGACCATTATTATAGTTCTTGGGAAACGTTCCAACCATCATATCTGCCTGAGATTCAGATCTGGTTGGTGTCAGAATAATCCAGACTTATCGAGTCTAGGAAGAAAAATGAAAGTTTGCAACACAAATCGACAAGATGACGTTGCGAGATTCTCGGGAAATGAACTACGATAGCAAGCTCCAAAACATGAGCTGGTTTTCCTACCACGTGTGAACACGCTGTCCCAGACAAACATGATCACATGGTAGTCTTACAATAAAACACTACCAAGTTCTGGTCGGGAACCATCATCGAGTATATCGAAGTCTTGTGCATGAACTAGTATTCGCACATCAACTCATTTTCCTTGAACAAATCAATCAGTGGCTTGGGGTGCTAGGGAATACATATGGAGTAGAGGTAATTAATCTACCAACCCATAGTATACTTTGCACATGCATGACTTACTTGGGATGATTCCAAAGGAAACAAAACAATCTTTCTCGGATCCACAGCGGCAACTTACATCAAGTGCACATGAATTAGAGAAAAATCACTTCTTTCATCCAACACATGCTTCATGAACGGGACATGAAGATAATGCTTGTAGAAGTTTCCAACACTAGCTGGATGTTCAACACAAATCATGGAGAAGACAAAATGCTGCTGATGGGCTCAACAACAAGTTATCGAGATTTCCATGTAAATGGAATTCCACAATTATGTGAACAAGGTGATAGCATTGGTCAGACCCAAAAGATATAATGGTGTATGCTCGAGGGGTCAACCATGATTAAGACAACATTACGAATATCGTTGGTTCTGATTTGATTTGACAATAGCCCATACTCAATCAAGGTTGGATAAAATGATACGTCCATTAACTGATCACGAGGTTCAGTCGATGAAAATATCCACTTTCTTCAACACACATACAAGATATCCCTTATAGTGAACTAAATCGGACAAGCTTCTATCTTCCAACTCTCCAATTTGTTGTTCAGCTTAACCAACTAGCTTAGGGGTACCCAACATAGATTCTTGGAGAAGGGGTGGTTTATAAGAAACCAACTTGATCACGAACTCAACATAGCGGTCAGGTGACGACCTGGTAATACTTCCGAGAGGATATTCGAAACATCACGAACCACTGATATGTTATTAAGCTCGAGAACAATCTTACTTTTCACGGCAAGATCATATGATCAAAAGAGCAAGGATTCGAAATAATCCTAACTCATCGATCAAAGAGTGCACCAGGAAAATGGACTAGGTAGCACGATCAATCTTAGAATGATGATTCAAGAACCAACACGCTAAGAATGAAATTATTGTCCATTAACTACCAAGCAACAAGGTTGCTAGGAGTATTGGCTTCACACATCATGGTTCACTTGTCGGCATTCCGGTTGCGACAACACGACACCGAGGAATGAATAATGATGGCGAGAAGTATCACTACATCAAGAATTCATAAGAGAAGGTGCAATTCTCATGACATTCCTGACATAAAGGGGGTAATACTCCAGGGTAGAACAGAATCAAAAGCTGGATTAGTATCTTGATCTGCGGAGTATGACTACATTGACGCAATCCTAGATATGGATGAGGTATTGGAGTTCATTTCTCCTAGTCATTCCAGAATAGAATGGCTTGACGGACCACAAGAGTAATAGGCATCGATGAACGAATGCATACATACACTTGACTATCAATTGATAGATGAAGGTCAGAAGACAACTAAAGAGGGACAACTCAAAAGAACATATGATTTTCTGAGTTGTGGATGCATGGATTAGCATGTCGAACGAGTTCAACATATTTCTTCCAAACAACTCATGCGGAAAGGTAGAACTGGCAGAGTAACAACACAGAATCGAGAAATCATCAAGAGCATTCTGGTTGTGATCTTTTGGTTCAACGAGGAACTACTGCCATAAATAGGTCATGGTATTTGGAAGAACGATATACCATGGACCTCGAGGACTACTGCAAAGGTTACTAATAACCTAAAGGAACTAGCAAACACCAACAACATGAAGTAAGTAGGGAAATCTCGGGTTCAGAAACCCAGGAGTAGAATACCTACTACTAAGTGGCATCACGGGATGCTTTTGAGAATGATGGCTGGAATCATCACACTAGAAACACAAAGCATGGCTAGATTACTAGATGATCCCCTAAGACAGCTAGGGTCATAATAATAATTCCAACATATATTTCGAGGCAATAGAGCATCTCAACTCACTGCTTAGTGTAGTTAACCTGCCCCAAAGGGACGGAGGGAACGGGAAGAAGGGATTTGCAAGTGCATCGGATTGTTTAGAGATCTGGGATGACTCGGACAGCATAACGGCTGTAAATGCTCGAAAATATTTGAGACAAGCTACAAAAATGGTGGCATAACCACTCAATCATCATAATATCAAGGTTTTGAGATCAACTATCAATACACGAAGATAGTAGGAACTGAACTGAGGCTTGAATCCACCAATCTTATGAGTCTACAGATTAGTAACATGTGATCCTGATAGAGAGAAGAGGAAGCCTAGTTCCTTAACCCCGTAGGAAAGATAGGATGACTCACATCAGAAGGGCATAAGGTACAGGAGTAAAAAGAGCCTTACGTACCATCCCACAATCAATTCCCTTATATAACTAAAGAATTTCTAGACTCAACTTCGACCAGTTTGGCTTGGTAATCCTACAGGCAGTCAGGCTCTAATACCAAAGCTGTCAGGACCCCGATCCTAAGTCACACAAATCTAGCATGTAACACATCATATCACTTTGCGGCCTCACGCACGGTATTCCCACGGGTGCCACCTTACCTGGCCCGGGACCGTTTGCGCCTTTTGGCTCATGTATATGATAGTGTCGCTAGCATCCATATGACAAAGCACCCGGGCTAACATGGCTAGTCATGAACCCAAAGTGGCACTAACTTACAGGGACAGGCATACATGACCCAGCAACGAACGTGTCGGTCATCAGTGAGTGAATCCGGGCTGTAGCAACTGGGCTAGCAGGACTCCGGTAAACCGGGCTGTAGCAGGCTAACAAGACTCCGGTAAACACCGCGTGACATTTCCCCGAAGGGACAGACACAGGAACGAAGAAGGACACATGCCGGCCAGCCTAAGTGTTCCGGAGTGGTAGCAAGCTACCAAGCTCAATGGAAGCACTAGGAGACATTTCCCGGTAAGAGAGGCTACCAAGGATAAACAACTAGATAGTCAGATCCCACACATACCAAGCATTTCAATAACATACACACAATATGCTCGATATGTGCAAATACAACATGGCATCACAACATGACTCTACAACTCAAGTATATTATTCAATAGGCTCCGAGGAGCGAGATATTACAAACATGGGTCTCATGACCCAACATTCGGAGCACACAAATCAAAGCACAAGCGGAAGCTTAACATGTCTGAGTACAGACAACTATAAATGAAAAAGGCTGAGAAGTCTGACTATCTACTAGGTCCTGCCGAGGGCACAAGATCGTAGCTGAGGTAACAAGCTAAACGTCGAAGTCCAAGCGGAACTACTAGCGAGACTGAAGTCTCTCTGCAAAAACATAAAATAGGCAAACGTGAGTACAAATGTACCCAGCAAGACTTACATCAGAACTAACTACATATGCATCATTATCAACAAAGGGGGTGGTGGGGTTTAACTGCAGCAAGCCAGCTTTGACTCAGTGGCTATCCTGAACTACGACTGCAAGTAACTCTTTTGAGGTGGCGCACACGAGTCCACATATTCACCAACCAATACACCACTATGGATCCGCTCCCGTCTCCCTATGAGAACGCCATCCATAGCACTCACGCTTATCTTGCGCATTTTAAAGTATCCACTTTCACTTGTCTATGAACTGTACAGGCAACCCAGAAGTCCTTTACCGCGGACACGGCTATACGAATAGATCATATTAACCCTGCAGGGGTGTACTTCTTCACACACGCTCTCACCACTTACCGTCATTTACACGACATGTACTCGGCAACCTTCAAGCGGAAGCCCAGCGAGGGTGTCGGCCACGACCTGACTGAACACACAAGTCTCTCATCCAGGTTTATCACCTATTCGGGTTCCATCCGCAAGGAGATCCGACCGGGGTGTCGCTCACGGCCCCAAACTATGTGAGCAGGGTTCCCAAGCCCACCATCCAGGTGCCACTTGGTACACCGTGCCACTGTGCCTAGTCTGTCCCAAGCCCACCTGTACCGGGTGCCACTTGGTAGACTACTAACACTACCTACAAACACACTAGTTGCAACTCCTGGACAGAGATCGAGTTAATTAATAAGTCGAGAGAGCTTGGAGCGCCCGGAGCCCAATGTGTGGTAGTAACTGTTCATGGATCACAAACACAAAACTCAGTTCCTAAGGACTGCTTCAGTGAGACAACCCACCATGTACTCCTACATGGCCTCTCACCGCTACCTTTACCAAATCATGTTCACACACTTAGCTCACACACAGTAGGACATGTTCACACACCTGTGATTCATCCCCGATGAATCAGACCTGACTCAACTCTAAGCAGTAGCGGGCATGACAAACAAGCATGAATGAGTAGGCACATCAGGGCTCAAACAACTCCTACTCATGCTAGTGGGTTTCATCTATTTACTGTGGCAATGACAGGTCATGCAGAAGAAAGGGGTTCAACTACCGCAGCATGTAACAGTTGAATCGTTGTTGTCCTAATGCAGTAAAGGAGAGCAGGAGCGAGAGAGTGGGATTGTATCGGAATGAACAAGGGGGTTTTGCTTGCCTGGCACTTCTGAAGATAGCATAGTTCTTCATCAGTGTCATCGATCATATCGTCGGTACACGTCTACTGAGAGGGGACAAGCACCGACAAACAAAGAAGAAACACAATCAATGCAATGCAACAATATGATGCATGAATGTGACATGGCAATATGCTGTGGTTTGTGCTAATGCAACTAAAACCAGATGAAGTTGGTTTGAATCCAAGATTCAAATTCAAACTCCACATGTGGTTATTTAAGTGCCATTTAATTGAATTGTCCTAAACAGTGGTCATAAGTTGTTCTAACATGCATGAAAATGGTACAGATGGATAGATTGGATTTTTCTGATAATTTTTCATATATAAACCTTTCCATTTGGAGTTACAGTTAAATTTCTATGAATTTTAGAAGTTTTGAATATTTTCTGAAATAAATAAATCATTTCCGATTTATTTAAAACTCCAGAAAACATTCAGTGCATCAGCATGATGACAACACGATGTCAGCAGGTCAACAGTGCTAGCCAGGTCAAACCTGATGGCTGGGACCCGCACATCAGTGTAACAGTGTCAACAGGAGAGGCTGACCAGTGGGGCCGTGTCAATGCTGAGGTGGCATGGTCAAACTGACCCGTGGGGCCACAGGCATTAGCTTCTTTTAAACAAAGAATAACCCTGTGGTTAATAAGGGGGTGGGGGCCCTATGTAAGTGTGTCATAGGATTAATTAACATGTGATTAACTGCTAATGACATGCCACATCATCATCGCCGGACTTGGGCTAGCGGTGACCATTCCGCGCGGTGGAGCTGCTACTGGGCAGAGCTAGGGGCTGCGTTTAGGTGCGGGAAGACTACCAGGAGGAAGCCCATGCTCGTCCGCATCCAACGGATTAGGGAGGAGCGGACGGGGTGCGTTGTGCTCGCCGGAGTCGAGCTCGCAGCGGCGGCCGGAGCTTGGGTGAGCTCGAGCAGGTGGCTGTAGGGCACGTGGGGAGGAGTTGGTGCTAGCTACGGGCTCGTGGAGATGCGTTGAGCACGGTAGTGTGCTCAGCTGCGGCTCTAGGCAATGGTGGCCACGGCGGTGACATGGCCGGCGGCGAAGAGCCCTCAGCTCGTTGCGAACAACGACTAGAGAGGGAAGTAGAGCACGGGGAGAGGGGGAAACGATGGCGGGGCTCACAGCGGGGTCGAGGATGGTCTCAGCGGGCTCGGGGACGTCCTTAACAACGCGAATCGACGGCGAGGGGCTCGGGTGCCCGAGGTTGAAGATGACCGTGATGGCGATGAAGCAGGGCCTCCTGGCGTCTCGTAGCTCGATTGGGAGGAGGGGGAGGTTTCGGCGGTGCTTCTGGACTCGGCGAAAGGGTGAGGGGTGCACGATGGCCGTGGTGGTGCTCGTCGGCGCGATGAATGCGTGCTCGGGCGGCTGAGGGGAGATAACCAGAGAGGGAGAGAGAACCAGGGGAGGGGGGAGAGAGCAGCGAGTGAGGGAGAGGGGACAGAGGCTTCAAGGCGTCTCTGTGGCGTCGCTAGAAGGGGCCGGGGAAGCAGGAGGTGGCCAGAGCAGCGTCGGCGCTCGCCACGCACCTGGTTGTCCTCCTGGCAGAGGAGGAAGATGACAAGGGGGCGCTGGTGGGCTGGGCCACCAGCTGGGCTGCCAGCAGGCTACAGTAGCGGGCCGCAGGTGGGTGCAAGTAAGTCCTTCTCTCTCTATCTTTATTTGTTTCTGTTTTCTATTTCTTTTCCTGTGTTTTTGAATTAGTAAAGATACTAACCCATTTTGTAAACTCCTGAAATAATTTGTGGACTCTCTCTGGATTATTCCAGTGACCCACATTTATTTTTAAGAATTATTTGAGCACTTAAATTATTTATGGTATTTAAATGCCCAAAGTCAAATACAATATGATTTAATTCAAAAATCCAAAAATGATCTAAGAATATATTCATCATTTTTTTGGCACAGGTTTCCACCTTAACCAGAAATCATGAACTTTTCTTAGGGACATTTTGGGTTTATTGAAAAATATTTTAATCCATCCTAGTTGAGTTGATTTAATGCTAGGGTTTGAACATCCCCATTTCAATTTTAAATAAAATTTAGACATGATGCAACAACCAAGCTAGTCCAAGTGCATAGCAGAAGCTAGGGATGTGACATCTGGCACCTCTCCAGAGGGGAACATGATCACGGAGGGGTTCATCATCCTCATTGGTGCAACTTCAAGGATGCGTGAGTAGTTCACCACGGACCTACGAGTCCGTATGCAGTAGCTAGATGGCTTTTTTCTCTATTTTTGATTCGCAATACAATGTTCTCCTCGCTGTTCTTGGAGATCTATTTGATGTAATCACTTTTTGCGGTGTGTTTGTTGGGATCCGATGAATTGTGAGTTTATGATCAGATCTATTCATATCCATACATTATCATTATAGCCTCGCATTTCTTCTTTGAGATTTCAATTTTGTTTGGCCAACTTGATTGATTTATCTTGCAATGGGAACAGGTACTTTGTGATGGGTTCGATCTTGCAGTGTCCTCACCCAATGACAGAAGGGATAGCGAGGAACGCATGTATCGTTGCTATTGAGGATAAAATGATGGGGGTCTATTCATACATTAATAGATCTTGTCTACATCATGTCATAGTTCTTACTGCATTACTCCGTTTTTTCATGAACTTAATACACTAGATGCATGCTGGATAGCGGTCGATGTGTGGAGTAATAGTAGTAGATACAGAATCATTTTGGTCTACTAATCTTGGACGTGATGCTTATATACATGATCATTGTCTTGGATATCCACATAATTATTTGCTCTTCTATCAATTACCCAAGAGTAATTGGTTTGCCCACCGTATGCAGTTTTCTTGAGAGAAGCCACTAGTGAAATCTACGGCCCCCGAGTCTATTTCCTATCATATATTTAATATTGGTATTCGTGTTTCCAATTTATTTGCCTCTTTTGTTTCAGATCTATATTATCAAAAACCTAAAAATATATCGCTAAGGTTTATTTGCCTTTATTTTATTTCCATCTATCAATCTATCTATTTATTTATCATATTTTACCATCTTCGAGGGATTGACAACCCCTATTACGCGTTGTGTTGCAAGTATTTGTTATTTGTGTGCAGGTGTTGTTTACATAGTGTTGATTGGTCCTCCTACTGGATTGATAACCAAGGTTTCATAATGGCGGGAAATACATAGCATTATTGTGCTGCATCATCCTCTCCGCTTTGGGGAAATACCAATGCAGATACAAGCAATCGGGGAAAGATCTCGACACATATATCCAGTTGAATGTGAGTGATCCTGAGTTATTATTTTGACAACATGCTTGAGGTGAATAAGTTGGGAGGCAAAACTATAAGCCCCTATATTTCTATGTGTCCAGTTAAAACTTTTTGCTCATATGTATGTTGTGAGTGTTAGAAATCATAGAAGACTAGATGCCGGTTGAGTATGTTGACTTGCCAAAAGGCTCTGATTCAAGACCCTTCCTGAAAATATGATGAATTGTAGTTGCAAAGTTGACTGAGAACAAAGTTTGTTAGTTTTCAATAAAGTTTATGCTTTCTACTTCGATATTGTGATGAATTGTTACTTGTTCATGAGAAGTTATATGATAAAGTTTTGTGATGAAGTTTGTTGCTGTTATAATAATATGCATGATTCTACTATGTCTGTATTTTGTTTTTATCGACACCTCTGTCTCTCTAAATATGTGGACATGATTTTCGATATCGGCTTTCGCTTGAGGACAAGCGAGGTCTAAGCTTGGGATACATCCATTTTGCATCATGTTTTCCTACTATTATTTATAATGTTTTTATGCATAATAACACTTTTTTGGAGTAATTCTAATGCCTTTTCTCTCATAATATGCATGGTCTACACAAAGAGGGAGAATGCCGGCAGCTGGAATTCTGGACCTGAAAAAGCTATGTTAGAGATACCTATTCTACACATCTCCAAATGAGCTAAAATTTTACAGAGAATTATTTTGGATTATATAACAAATATTGGAGAAAATAACTACCAGAGGGGGCTGACAGGTTGCCACAAGAGACCAGGGCGCGCCAGCCCCACCAGGCGCGCCCTGGTGGGTAGTAGGCACCCTACTCCACCTCGGGTTCCCATCTTCTTGTGTATAGGTTCTTTTTACCTAGAAAAAAATAAGGGGAGGACTTTCGGGGCAGAGTGCCGCCGTCTCGAGGCGGAACTAGGGCAGGAGCACTTTTGCCCTACAGCGGAGTGATTCCATCGGGGGAACTTCCCTCTCGGAGGGGGAAATCGAAGCCATCGTCATCACCAACAACCCTCTCATCTTTGGGAGGCCAATCTTCATTAACATCTTCAACAGCACCATCTCATCTCAATACCCTAGTTCATCTTTTGTGTTCAATCTCTGTACCGGAACCTCAGATTGGTACTTGTGGGTGACTGGTAGTGTTGATTACATCTTGTGGTTGATGCTATATGGTTTATTTGGTGGAAGATTATATGTTCACATTCATTATTGTCGGGGAAAACGAACACCTATGGGGTCACAAGGATCCTTTCTACGTTCGGTGGAGGATTAGTTGCACGAAGAGCAGGTCGAGTCGTTGGCACACAGGGGATTTTACTTAGGTTCGGGCCGCAAAGATGCGTAATACCCTAGTCTTGCTCGTCTGGATATATGTGTTCTTGAGCTTTTGAACTAGCTATGATGCGAGCATGGTCCAAAAGTCTGAATCCTCTCTCCGTATGCCTTGGGCCTCCTTTTATACGCAAAGGGGTTGCCACAGTGGCACACAAGAGGTGGCAAGCTATAGTGTATGAGCCTATCGCTCCTCAACGTAGGACAAATGCATTTAATGTGTTGCCTACGTGTCCTCTTGCTTTATCGGGGACGGCAACAGAAGCCATCCCGTATTTCTCCGCTCCTCCTCGCTTCGACACGCATCCAGGTTGACGAGGCATGTAGTGCCACGCTGGCTAACTAGTTGCTGTGTTGGCACAATGGGAAAGCTTCCACGAAGATCTGCATGCCGCCACGCAGGCGTCTGCTTAGTTAGCACGCCGATCGTCACACTGGAGTGGTGGTGAGGTGGAGAACCCTTGCCGGGCACGGGTATGGCCGTGGCCCAGCGATCGTCCCCGACAAGGCTTGCCGGGGGCCTTGGAGTCATCCCCGGCAAGGATCTTGCCGGGGGCCTTGGAGTCGTCCCCGGCAAGGGTCTTGACGGGGGCCTTGGAGTCATCCTTGGGAAGGGTCTTGCCGGGGGTCTTCTTCTTCTGGCCCCACGTGGACTCGTGGGCCATCAATCTTTATGAGGACCCGCATGCTACCAAGCATGGCATTAACATTGTTGATGGCGTCAGAGCTCTGAGCCCCAAGGGTGATGGACTCGCTGGTGCCGTGCAGGTTGCCCTGGCAGCACCCCATATGCTTCGGGGACGATCTTCATCAGCCCGGAGTCCAACCCCGAGCTCAGCCCCCATGCCAGCCCCTAGCGTACGTTCGTTACTTGTCTCTTGCTGGCGGGCGTTGGAGTGTGCAACCTTATTGACGCTCTTGTCGGGCCCGCAAGAGGAGAGCAGCAGCAGGAGGAGCCACTAGGGGCAACCCCCGACACGTCGCCCCCATCAACTACTCCGACCAGAGGGGCGTCCCCGGCAAGGGCACCCACCGATGAGCCCACGCGCACGAAGAAGGAGGTGGCGGGCACATGTGCTGGCGATCCTGCCCTCACAACGAACATCGCCGGGGAGGGGGCGTGTCCTCCCCACTTACCGTGGGTAAGTTACTCACCTCTGCTTCTTGCCATTATCGCTTTGATTTCTTTCCTTTTCTCTGTCTTGAACTTTATTAATTTTGGCCTTGCCTCACCGCCCTTTTCGGCTCCAGATCCTCCCCTGGTAGACCAGGCGGATGTCGAAGCCGTGATTGTGGAGACTGCCAACGACGCCGAGCCTGAGGCCGCCAACATCGCTGCCGAGGAGGCCGCCAGGGGATCCGCTGAGGAGGCCGGCAAGGGCGCTGCTGAAGAGGCTGCCGCGGGGCCTGCCTGGGAGGCCGGCAATGACCTTGCTGGGGAAGCCAACAAGGCTGCCACCGAGGAGGCCGCCACAGGGCCTGCCGGGGAGGCCGGCGAGGCTGCCACTCGAGAGGCTACCAAGGATCCTGCCGGGGAGGAGATGATCTTTGCGTCAGCATCCCAAGATCGGCAAGCACCAGATCACCAATCGAGGGGGGGGTCTTTGAGGAGGAGATCGTCACCGCCGCTGCGCTCCTGGTTGTTGAAGAACCGAGCGTCAGCAGCGGTGGCTCTAAAGAGGATCAACTCCTTCAGGCCATGAGCGCCAACTTCCACAAGCTCCAAGCTCTCCATCAGGCTCACAAGGAGAAGGTGGACTCCAGGATGGCGGCCGTGCACAAGGCCGAGGCGGACTTCCAAGAGTGCATCACTCAGATTCAGGGCTAGTTTGCCAAGGCCCAGCAAGATCTAAGGGCTGCCCAGGATCAGCTGGATGAGCGCCGGCGCGAGCTCCTCTTGAAACATGCCGACATCAAGAAGGCTCAGGAGGTGGCAAAGGCGATGGCCGCCAAGGACGAGTCTGATCAGACGCAGCGCCGTATCTCGCTCGACGCCCAGGAGGACGACTTGGTTGCTCGCGAAGCGGCGCTTGCCTCCACGCTTCGCGCCAAGGATGAATAAATTGAAAAACTCGTCGCACAGCGGACTCAAGATCTGATGCAGAAGCACCAAGAGGCACTGGATGCTCTGGTTCTTGACCATGCCGGCAATCTGAAGGAGGCTGTCGGCCACGCTGAGGCCGCCAGGATCGAGCTAGCCGACAAGGTGGAGAAGCTAAAGGTGGGCCTGGCAAGGCTCCACAAGGAGATCTCCACGCTCAAGGACGACAGAGAGAAGACTCTCTATGACTTGGCAGAGATGCAGACCACCATATCTGACAAAACCAAGTTGCTCTCCAAGGCCAACGAGTCCATCATTGATCTGAGGCTGAAGCTGGAGTCCCAGGAGAAGATGCTTTAAGAGTCTCAAGCCCGTGAGCAGACCCTGACCAAGGAGCTCACGAACGAGCAGCTGCTGCTGCAGACCGCGGTCACTTCCCATGACGAGCTCATGGACAGCATGAAGCTTTGGACCATCTAACTTGTGGATGTCGCGGAGAAGCTCGCTGCGCAGCTGTCTGCCATGGGCATGCCAACTTTTAGGTTCTCCCATGAGGTGAATGTGGCTGACAGCGCGAGGTTGTCTCTGTTCTTCGATCGTGTCCTTGACGCCCTAAAGCTGTTCCAATCCACCAGGGCGGCCTACCTGGCCGAGGAGTCCTGGAAGCTTTGCCGGGGCGCCTTAACAAAGGTGCTCACCAAGGTGGCGCACTGGAACCCCAATGTTGACTTCTCTCAAGCGCTTGATAGCTTACCGGAGGGCGTCGACCGTTAGGCGCTCGAGGAGCGCATCGAGCCCATCATCAGTTGTGTCAGCGGAGTCACGAGGCTGGAGGGCCAGCGTCGGGATTAGCTGCTTCATTCCTTGTTGCCGCTGCGAGTTCGCACCCAAGACAATTTATCTTAAGTTAGAATCACGGCAACTTTTGATGTAATATAACTTTTGCTATGCTTTGAACTGGTTGCATGTTATCCTCCGATTTAGTTTATCCTTGTATTTTCTGCACCCTACGCTTAATTGGATAGGCCTGTCGGCATGTGCACCCATTGCCGCAGGTGCTAGAAGGATGGATCCTTAGTAGCCTATGGAGGGTGTCGACGCCAACAGGTTACCTTTCCGCTCTTAGCGCAGTCACCCGAGCTGCCGAGCGGACTCGAAGCAGAACAGGGGCGTTGTTGATTACACCAAGGTAGCCTGCCGTCCTTAGCAAAGCGCAGCACCTGAGCTGTTGAGCGGAATCGAAATAGAATAGGGGCGTTGCCAATCGCGGTAGGGTTCCTTTTGCGTGCAGGTTCTTCATACAACGACCAAAACCATCGAGGAAGATAGCCTTATAAGAAGAAGGATTACTCAAAGTTTGGTTGACTTCTCTTTTTGTTGTTGTGCGGATCACCGTCGCGGCCGTAGACGATGCCGCTCGGCCGGCCCCTCGCACCAGGGTGGCGCGGACGACCTTGATCTCCTTCCCATGGGCGTCTGCTAAATCGCCCGCCCACGTGGGCAAGGGCGGATCGGCTCTGGATGGGCCGATGGCTGCGATCGCCTTCTTCTTTGGAGCCATGGTGACGAAGAAACTACTGTCCTAACTAACAGACCAGATTCTCACAACTAATGCCCCCTACCTGGCACGCCAAACATGTTGGGGAAAGAGAACACCTATGAGGTCACAAGGATCCCTTCTAAGTTCAACGGGGGATTAGCTGCGCGAAGAGCAGGTCGAGCCGTTAGCACACAGGGGATTTTACCTAGGTTCGGGCCGCAAAGATGTGTAATACCCTAGTCCCGCTTGTGTGGATATATATGTTCCTGATCTTTTGAACTAGCTATGATGCGAGCATGGTCCAAAAGTCGGAATCTTCTCTCTCTATGCCTTGGGCCTCTTTTTATACGCAAAGGGGTTGCCACAGTGGCACACAGGAGGTGGCAAGCTACAGTGTATGAGCCTATGAATCATCAACGTAGGACAAATTCATTTAATGCGTTGCCTACATGTCCTCTTGCTTTATCAGGGCCGACAACAGAAGCCATCCCATCTTTCACCGCTACTCCTCGCTTCGACACGCATCCAGGTTGACGAGGCATGGAGTGCCACACTGGCTAACTAGATGCTACGTTGGCACAATGGGAAAGCTTCCACGAAGATCTGCATGCCGCCACACAGGCGTCTGCTTAGTTGGAATGCCAATCGTCACACTGGAGTGGTGGTGAGGTAGAGAAACCTTGTCGGGCACGGGTATGGCTGCAGCCCAACGATCGTCCCCGGCAAGTCTTGTCGGGGGCCTTGGAGTCGTCCCCGACAATGGTCTTGCCGGGGGCCTTGGAGTCATCCCCGGCAAGGGTCTCGCTGGGGGTCTTCGTCTTCTGGCCCCACATGGACCCGTGGTACATCAATTTTATGAGGACCCGCATGCTACCAAGCATGCGCTCTCAGATCTTGGCCTTAACATTGTCGATGGCGTCAGAGCTCTCAGTCCCAAGGGTGATGGACTCACTGGTGCCGTGCAGGTCGCCCCAGCAAGGCCCTTGCCATGGGTGGTCCTCTACTCCTTGCGATTCGGGTATCTGTCTTGGTAGTCTTCGTACATTGCCTTCCTCTACCTCGCCAAGCCCCGCCGCAGGTGTGGCTGCGACAGCCCGTGCACTAGTAAGGGGTACAGAAGTACCCATACTTTTGTACACCGACAATTATGCTATTTCATATCCCTCTGATCTTGAGCATGAATATTATTTGTGAATAGTTGCCTTTGTTCTTGTGGCCATAGGAGAAGTCATGTTGCCTTAATCATGTGAATTTGATATTCGTTTGATATTATGATGATATGTATTTTGTGATTCCCATAGTGGTGTTATGTGAACGTCGATTGCATGACACTTCACCATCTTTTGGGCCTAAGGGAATGCATTGTGGACCAGTTATTAGATGATGGGTTGCTAGAGTGATAGAAGCTTAAACCCTAGTTTATGTGCTATTCTGTAAGGGACTGATTTGCGTCCATATGTTTAATGCTATGGTTAGATTGTCATCTTAATTCTTCTTTCATAGTTGCGGATGCTTGCAAGGGGGTTAATCATAAGTGGGAGGCTTGTTAGAGTAAGAACAACACCCAAGCACCGGTACACCCACACAACAAATTATGAAACCAGCGAACACGAATCAAACCAACATGATGAAAGTGACTAGATGAAATTCCCGTGTGCCCTCAAGAACGCTTTGCTTATTATAGGAGATTGTTCTTGCCTGTCCTTTGCTACAAAAAGGATTGGGCTACCTTGCTGCACTTTAATTACCATTACCGTTACTTGCTCGTTACAAATTACTTACTATCAAACTACTTGTTACCAACATTTTTAGTGCTTGCAGAAATTACCTTGCTGAAAACCACTTGACATTTCCTTCTGCTCCTTGTTGGGTTTGACACTCTTACTTATCGAAAGGACTATGATTAATCCCCTATACTTGTGGGTCATCACCATGTGCTGGACATTTTGGTGTAATGCACTCGGGAACGAATGGAGGAGCGACCATCACCGACAGTCGAATATATCAGAGAGGGAGTGTCCACCAGATACACCATGTGAGATGAGAGTTTTCAAGGAAGACTCGATAGACCGAAAGTCAACCCGTGATGAATAATAATGATCTATCACTACTAGGAAATACCTTATAGGTAGATGCTTATCAGTAGCGCGGCTCCACTTAGATCGCAGACAGTTGAAATTTTTACTTGGAATCAAGTTGGATATTCTCATAGGTTGCTATTTACTGGCCATTTGAAGATTTGGATAGCATATAAAGTATAGTTATTTTATTTGTGTGCAGGGAAGATCACTGACGTGCCGGTCGACGGCACCCAGAAGATCACCGACATCCTCGACAGTCGTCTAGTAAGTAAATTAAGATAGTCTATTTGTTCCTGTGATATGTGGAGTATTGTTGTGTAGTACTAGCTAGCATCTGTATGTGCATGCCCATGTGTTGTCTTGGCTTTTATTGTTTGTAGCAAAACTCCGAGTGGCCTATGTTTTGCTGTAGTGTTGATTAATTTCCATTCCGATAAATTTCAGGTGCTCGATATGTCCTTTTTAGCAAACGTCATGCCGGATTTTTTCGTGAATTTTGGCATGACTTATGCTAGAAATTAGGAAACATCAGGTGCTCCATTTTTTATGTCATTGCTCCATAGTAATGGGTTGACTTTCAGTATATCAATGCTACTTGAGTGTCCACTATATACTATCAAAATATCAAAGAGAAAGAATCCCGACTGTTGTCGTAGGGGTCTCTTCCTCTTCCTTCTGCTCGTGATATACCTTGGTAATGCATGAGAGAAGGAGGGGAAGCAACCATCATTGACAGTCGAAATAATTGTGAGGTAGTGTCCACCATATGCATAAGACGGGAGTTTAACCGTGACAAATAATAATGATCTAATTTAGATTTTGTAGTACATATATTGAATTTGAGAAGTTTAATCTTCGAATTATGAACATAGGAAATGTCTAACGATGATAGGATCCCTAAGTGCGAGTACCGCAGCAACGACTGGGGTCTGTGCAACATGCCTCACCTGGAAGACGGTCGGTGCTTTAGTATTAAGCTGGACAAGACCTTCAATGTTTATACGGTACGCAATGACGAGAAGTATTTTTTCGTAATTTAGCATGACTTCCGATTCTTCAATATGTAATTTCCGCTTTCTACAATTCGACTAGTGCATCCCCTGCCATGCAAGACGTTATGTCTTGGTGAAGCTGGATTTCTAAGATCATGAGAATATGGACATAAAGAGAGTTCACCTTAGGACCAATCATGGTTATGCTTTTGACGTAAAGCTATACAATGTGGTGACCTACTCCTATTTTGGTTGCTCGAATTGGGCAGCACCATGCAAGGCGTATGGTTTTCAGGAGGGTATGCATGTCACCTTCGATCTTGGTGATCCTGAAGATGACATCGACGAAGCTAATATCGACATTTGGGTCGATGTTGATACGTTTCCACTTCTACCTCTATGTGAGTTTCTCAAACATATTTATTAAGTAATTTATATGTTTATTTAAAAATAGTTGATAGCTTATTTCCATTGACATCTTATTTCCAATCTTCAAAAAATGTACGGAAAGTAGTAGACAAAACCTACTACACTGATGCCTCTGAACTACCTTACAGGGAGAATCATCTTATCTCATTTATTATTGATGTTGAGACTTTCAATAAGAATTATAAAATTCCTCCACATTATGGTCAATATGTGCCACTAGCCCACGTGTTGAACTACGGCAACATCCATGGAGATGGCATGGTAAGATTTTTTACTATTCTGACACTAGTGCATATTTTGCATACATTCTTCTAATTAAAGCTAAACTATGCTTACTACGGTATTATTATGCTATTCAATAGAAAATCCTCAAGGATTGTGTGCCTCATCTAATGCATATAAAAGGTCACATTGATATTATCAGCTTACGGCCAAGTATTCCTACGACTCTCCATTGTGCATACATGATTTCTAAAAGAGATGAAGACCTCACAATTAAAGGATGGAAAAAAGTTATGAATAATCGCAGGCAGCTACTTGGACGCAACATGGTGCGAAGCCCACTAATTGGAGACAAGATAATCTCCATTCTCCATAATGGAGAGTCAGGGGCTATGTTGTTTTATGCTATTTTACCTTAGAGAAGGTAGCTCCTAGCTAATACTCATGATCATGTGCTAAAAACAATTAACTAGGGTTGGTTATGACTTGATAATGAGTAGATGTTTTTAGATGACTATGATGATGAGTATGACTTGTTACTATGATAATGATGATGAGTTATTATTATTATGATGATTCTGAGTTGTTATATCATTATGAGCATGATGAGTTAATATATATATATATTAGTGGGTGAAATAAACATGGATTTGATTCAAGTGGAGGCAACATGGTGCTGATCCAAAGTACTACTAATCCAAACTAAAGTGATCAAGTTTGGATTAGTAGTATTTGCATCTGCACCATGTTGCCTCCACTCGAATCTAATTCATGTCTGTTTCACCCACTGATATAATAACTCATCATGATCATAAAATCATATGATGAGACTACTGTATAAAACCTATACAAATACAACGCCAATACGCAGAAGTAAAAAAATACAAGAAACTTTAGCAGTAGCGCGGGTTGACCAGATGCTACTGCTAGGTAGGTGTAGCAGTAGCGTTGGATGTGCCAGCACTACTACTATGTAGTATAGTAGTAGTGCGTGTCAAACGCACGCTACTGCTAAACATTAGTTGTAGCACCGGAGTAATAGCACAGGCACGTGCACTACTGCTAGCCCAAAAACCAGCGCTACTAGTAGGCTTTTCCCTAGTAGTGCTGCCTCATGGGCAAGATGACTAAAACTCCATTCTCTGAAACAATGGAGCGAGCTAGTGACTTAATGGAACTAATACATATCGATGTATGTGGTCCGATGAGTGTTGAAACACGTGGTGGATATTGTTATTTTCATACCCTCACAGATGATTTGAGTAGATATGGGTTTATTTACTTAATGAAACACAAGTCTGAAACATTTGAAAAGTTCAAGGAATTTCATAGTGAAGTGGAGAATCATCGTAACAAGAAAATAAACTTTCTATGATCTGATCGTTGATGTGAATATTTGAGTTACGAGTTTGGTATGCATTCATGACAATGTGGAATTGTTTCACAGCTCACGCCACCTGGAATGCCATAGTGTAATGGTGTGCCCGAACTTCGTAATCGTACTCTATTGGATATGTTGCGTTCTATGATGTCTCTTACCGATTTGCCACTATAGTTTTGGGTTATGCATTAGAGACAGCCGCATTCACTTTAAATAGGGCACCATCTAAATCCATTGAGATGACACCGTACGAGTTGTGGTTTGGCAAGAAACCTAAGTTCTCGTTTCTTAATGTTTCGGGATGTGACGCTTATGTCAAAAGGCTTCAGCCTGATAAGCTCGAACCCAAAGCGGAGAAGTGTGTCTTCATATGATATCCTATAGAGACCATTGGGTATACCTTGTACCACAGATCCGAGGGCAAGATCTTAGTTGCCAAGAATGGGTCCTCTCTAGAGAAGGAGTTTCTCTCAAAAGAAGCGAGTGGGAAGAAAGTTGAACTTGATGAGGTAATTGTACCTTCTCTCGATTTGGAAGGTAGCACATCATAGAAAGCAGTTCCCATGATGCCTACACCAACCAAAGAGGAAGAAGAGGAAGCTAATGATGATGATCATGAAACTTCGTATCAAGTTACTACTGAGCTTTGTAGGTCGACCAGGGTACAATCCGCACCAGAGTGGTACAGTAATCCTGTCGTGGAAGTCATGTTGTTAGATAACGGCGAACCTATGAACTACGACGAAGCTATGATGAGCCCGGATTCCGACAAATGGCTTTAGGCCATGAAATCCGAGACTTTGGTGGACTTGCCCAATGATCGGCAAGCCATCGAGAATAAATGGATCTTTAAGAAAAAGACAGACGCTGATGGTAATGTCACCATATATAAAGCTCAACTTGTTGCAAAGGGTTTTTTCGACAAGTTCAAGGGGTTACTACGATGAGACTTTCTCACCCATATCGATGCTTAAGTCTGTTAGTTATGTTAGCTATTGCCGCATTTTATGATTATTAAATGTAGCGACCACGATCCCAATGGACCGAAGTCTCTGTGCTTAAGTGTCATCCCTGGATTGGTAATGCTGACACACAGAGTACTCAAGGAATTATAACAGTGTTCAATCACACACTTATTACATTGAGTCCTCATAAAGAGTATGATTACAAAAATAATATAGTTGAAGGCCATCTAAACTAAATAATTGTGGAAGCTTCGAAGGTAAATGAGTCCATCAACTCCAACGGCATAGCTGAGTGCACGACTGATAACCCGCAAGTATAGTGGATCGCAACAGTTTTCGAGGGTAGAGTATTCAACCCAAATTTATTGATTCGACACAAGGGGAGCCAAAGAATATTCTCAAGTATTAGCAATTGAGTTGTCAGTTCAACCACACCTGGATAACTTAGTATCTGCAGCAAAGTATTTAGTAGCAAAGTAGTATGGAAGTAACGGTAACAGTAGCAAAAGTACCAGTAGCAATTTTGTAGTAATTGTAACAGTGGCAACATCAAAGTAACTAAGCAAAGAACATTATGTGAAAAGCTCGTAGGCATTGGATAGGTGATGGATAATTATGTCGGATGTGATTCCTCATGTAATAGTTATAACATAGGGTGACACAGAACTAGCTCCATTTCATCAATGTAATGTAGGCATGTATTCCGAATATAGTCATACGTGCTTATGGAAAAGAACTTGCATGACATCTTTTGTCCTACCCTCCCGTGGCAGCGGGGTCCTATTGGAAACTAAGGGATATTAAGGCCTCCTTTTAATAGAGTACCTGACCAAAGCATTAACACTTAGTGAATATATGAACTCCTCAAACTACGGTCATCACCGGTAAGTATCCCGATTATTGTCACTTCGGGGTTAACGAATCATAACACATAATAGGTGACTATAGACTTGCAAGATAGGATCAAGAACTCACATATATTCATGAAAACATAATAGGTTCAGATCTGAAATCATGGCACTCGGGCCCTAGTGACAAGCATTAAGCATAGCAAAGTCATAGCAACATCAATCTCAGAACATAGTGGAAACTAGGGATCAAATCCTAACAAAACTAACTTGATTACATGGTAAATCTCATCCAACCCATCACCGTCCAGCAAGCCTATGATGGAATTACTCACGTACGGTGGTGAACATCATGAAATTGGTGATGGAGGATGGTTGATGATGACGACGGCGACGGATTCCCCTCTCCGAAGCCCCGAACGAACTCCAGATCAGCCTTCCGAGACGGTTTAGGGCTTGGCGACGGCTCCGTATCGTAAAACGCGATAATTCTTTCTCCTTGATTTTTTTCTCCCCGAACGTGAATATATGGAGTTGGAGTTGAGGTCGGCGGAGCACCAGGGGGCCCACGAGGCAGGGGGCGCACCCTAGGGAGGGGGGCGCGCCCCCACCCTCGTGGACAGGGTGTGGCCCCCCTGGCCTTGATTCTTTCTCTAGCATTTTTTATTAAATCCAAGAATAACCTTCGTGGAGTTTCATGTCATTCCGAGAACTTTTATTTCTGCACAAAAATAACACCATGGCAGTTCTGCTGAAAACAACGTCAGTCCGGGTTAGTTCCATTCAAATCATGCAAGTTAGAGTCCAAAACAAGGGCAAAAGTGTTTGGAAAAGTAGATACAACGGAGATGTATCAACTCCCCCAAGCTTAAACCTTTGCTTGTCCTCAAGCAATTTAATTGATAAACTAAAAGTGATAAAGAAAAACTTTTACAAACTCTGTTTGCTCTTGTTGTTGTAAATATGTAAAGCCAGCATTCAAGTTTTCAGCAAAGATTATGAACTAACCATATTCACAATAACACTTAGGTCTCATGTTTACTCATATCAATGGCATAATCAACTAGCGAGCAATAAAAATAAAACTCGGATGACAACACTTTCTCAAAACAATCATAATATGATATAACAAAATGGTATCTCGCTAGCCCTTTCTGAGACCGCAAAACATAAATGCAGAGCACCTTTAAAGATAAAGGACTGACTAAACATTGTAATTCATGGTAAAAGAGATCCAGTCATAGTCATACCCATTATAAACTAATAGTAATGCATGCAAATGACAACGGTGCTCTCCAGCGGGTGCTTTTAAATAAGAGGTGATGACTCAACATAAAAGTAAATAGATAGGCCCTTCGCAGAGGGAAGCAGGGATTTGTATAGGTGCCAGAGCTCGATTTTGAAATAGAGATAAATAACATTTTGTGTGGTATACTTTCACTGTCAACATAACAACTGAAAGATCTCGATATCTTCCATGCTACACACATTATAGGAGGTTCCCAAACAGAATGGTAAAGTTTATACTCCCCCTCCACCAACAAGCATCAATCCATGGCTTGCCCGAAACAACGCGTGCCTCCAACTAACAACAATCCTGGGGGAGTTTTGTTTGCCATTATTTTGATTTGATTTAAGCATGGGACTGGGTATCCCGGTGACTAGCCATTTTCTCGTGAATGAGGAGCGGAGTCCACTCCTCTTGAGAATAACCGGCCTAGCATGGAAGATATAGACAACCCTAGTTGATACATGAGCTGTTTGAGCATACAAAACAGAATTTCATTTGAAGGTTTGGAGTTTCGCACATACAAATTTACTTGGAACGACATGTAGATACCGCATATAGGAAGGTATGGTGTACTCATATGGAATAACTTTGGGGTTTATGGAGTTTGGATGCACAAGCAGCATTCCCACTTAGTACAGGTGAAGGCTAGAAAGAGACTGGGAAGCGACCAACTAAGAGAGCGACAACAGTCATGAACATGCATTAAAATTAATCAACACTGAGAACAAGCATGAGTAGGATATAATCCACCATGAACATAAATATCGTGAAGGATATGTTGATTATGTTTCAACTACATGCGTGAACATGTGCCAAGTCAAGTCACTCGAATCATTCAAAGGAGGATACCACCCTATCATACCACATCACAACCATTTTAATAGCATGTTGGCACACAAGGTAAACCATTATAAGCTCCTAGCTAATTAAGCATGACATAAGCAACTATGATCTCTAATTGTCATTGCAAACATGTTTATTCATAATAGGCTGAATCAGGAATGATGAACTAATCATATTTACAAAAACAAGAGAGGTCGAGTTCATACCAGCTCCTCTTATCTCAATCATTTCATCATATATCATCATTATCGCCTTTCACTTGCATGACCGAACGGTGTGAATAATAATAATAGTGCACGTGCATTGGACTAAGCTGGAATCTGCAAGCATTCATTTCAAGAGAGAAGACAAAGTAATATGGGCTCTTGGTTAAGTAAATCAATTGTGCATAAAAGAGCCCCTCAACTTTTCATTAAGGTCTTCTCCTCTCAACCCCCAAAGGAAAGAAAAGAAATAAAACTATTTACACGGGAAAGCTCCCAACAAGCAAAAAGAAGAACGAGAAATATTTTTGAGTTTTTCTTTTAATTAGTACTACTACAGGTATGGAAAATAAACTAGCTAAAATCTACTACTAATTTTTTTTGTTTTTCTTAAGATTATTTAAACATACGAGAAGAAAGCAAGAGAATAAACTAAACTAGCATGGATAGCACAATTAAAAAGTATGAGCACCGACACTAGAATGAGTGTGTGAACATGAATGTAAAGTCGGTGAGGAATACGTACTCCCCCAAGCTTAGGATTTTGGCCTAAGTTGGTCTATGCCCATAGATGGCCTGGTGGATATCCGAAGTTGCAACTGGGGTCGTACAGAGATGCAGTAGCCATTGCCTCTTGAGCTGCAGCATGGCGGCGAGCCGCCTCCATCCTCCTCTCATACTCATTCGCCTCCTCCCTGGTTATAACATATCTTCCTTTTGCCTGATAGTCAAAGAGGGCAGGAGCATGGAGAGTAATATGGACATCGCGACGTCTGTCAAAGATTAGTCGATACTGGAGGAATTGTTCATTCCTCTCAAGAAAGTGATGACTAACCATGGTATTATAATCTAAATAAGCGGGAGACAACTCCATATCATTTTCATGTACTGGTATACCAAGATAATTAGCCACACAGGTCGCATAAATTCCTCCAAAGAAATCTCCAACTAAACCATTATTATGCAACCTACGTGCAACAATTGCCCCTAAGTTGTATTGTTTGTCACCTAATACATCACTCTTGATAACACAAAGATCAGGAACACACATGTGACATGCTTCATCTTTACCATTAATGCATCTACCAATGAAGAGAGCAAAATAATGTATAGCAGGAAAATGAATGCTCCCTATGGTAGCTTGTGCTATTTCTCTGGACTCTCCCACAGTGATAATAGCAATAAATTCTTTATATTCAGTTTTACGAGGTTCATTAACACTGCCCCACTGCGGGAGTTTACAAGCAGTAGTAAAGTCTTCTAAGTCCATGGTATAAGATTTATCATAAAGATCAAACAGGACATTCTAAGAATTGCGCGAAGATGTAAATTTAAACCTTCTCACAAATGAGTCAGTCAAATAGTGGTATTGAGGGCACTTATCTTGCATGAATTCCTCAAGGTCAGCATTACGCACATATGCATCGAATTCATCCTTAATGCCCGCTCGAACCATAAATTCCTCTGACGGCCTTTCACAAGGTCGCACATAGGCTACCCTTGGTGGTTCATCATCCTGCTCATGTATTGCGAGCCTGGGCCCTTTCTTCCTTGAAGAACCACCTTGATACATTTTCCTGGACATATTTCTTCCTCTGAAATTTTTTTGAAATCTTTAGTCACTCAAAATAAAAGTGAATTAAACTCAATAAAATCGATAGCAACTACTCCCATATGTGCCTAGGGTACTTGGGACCAACTAAATTTAACATGCAAGCTCAAGAACAGGGTCATCGTAGAAGCAAGAATTTACAATAGATAAAGCACTAGAACAAAAACTAATTGGATCAAAGGAGGAGTCACATACCAAAGAACAATCCCCCAAATCAGTTTTGTGAATGGAGCTTTGAGCAAGGAGATCAAAAATGGCAGCAAAACGAGCTAGAACTCATGCTTGCACTGGATACTGATTTTTTTGGGAGGAAGAACAAGAGTGTGGGTGCAGGAATAAGTGCAGGGGGGGTCACCATGGGCCCACGAGGCAGGGGGTGCGCCCTATAGGTGTGGGCGCGCCCTGGACCCTCATGGCCAGGTGCTTGCTCCCCCTGTTGTGTTCTCAGTGCCAGATATTCTCAAATATTCCAAAAAAATCATATTAAATTGGCAAGGCATTTGGAGAACTTTTATTTTCGGGATATTTTTTATTGCATAGATAATTCAGAAAATAGACATAATATACTATTTCTACTTTATTTATTCTAATTAACAGGAAGTAAAGAGAAGGTACAGAAGGTTGTTCCCTCTAACTTCATCCATCTCATGCTCATCAAAAGGAATCCACTAACAAGGTTGATCAAGTCTTGTTAACAAACTCATTCCAAATCATATGAAACCGGAGAAATTTTGAAGTGACACTAACTTACCTCAATGGGGATATGAACATCCCCAATAATAAGAATATCATACTTCTTCTTTGCAATAGGAAGAGGAAATTCGGAACCTCCAATCATAATTGATGGGATTTTTCCAATAGAATTTATACTGTGAACTTGAGGTTGTTTCCTTGGAAAGTGCACCGTATGCCCATTACCATTAACATGAAAACTGGCATTTCCTTTGTTGCAATCAATAACAGCACCTGCAGAGTTCAAAAAGGGTCTACCGAGGATAATCGACATGCTGTCGTCCTCAGGAATATCAAGAATGACAAAGTCTGTTAAGATAGTAACGTTTGCAATAACAACAGGCACGTCCTCACAAATACCGACAGGTATAGCAGTTGATTTATCGGCCATTTTCAAAGATATCTTAGTATGTGTCAACTTCTTTAATTCAAGTCTACAATATAAGGAAAGAGGCATAACACTAACACCCGCTCCAAGATCACATAAAGCAGTTTTAACATAATTTCTTTTAATGGAGCATGGTATAGTGGGTACTCCTGGATCACCAAGTTTCTTAGGTATTCCACCCTTACAAGTATAGTCAGCAAGCATGGTGGAGATTTCGGCTTCAGGTATCTTTCTTTTATTTGTAATGATATCTTTCATTTATTTAGCATAAGCGTTTGTCTTAAGCATATCGGTCAAGCTCATACGCAAAAAGATAGGTCTTATCATTTCAGCAAAGCGCTCAAAGTCCTCATCATCCTTTTTCTTGGATGGTTTAGGAGGAAATGGCATGGGTTTCTGAACCCATGGTTCTCTTTACCTACCATGCTTCCTAGCAATGAAGTCTTTCTTATCATAACGTTGATTCTTTGATTGTGGGTTATAAAGATCAACAGCAGGTTCAATTTATATATCGTTGTTATTGCTAGGTTGAGAATCTTCATGAACATCATTATTAGCATTATCACTAGGTTCATGTTCATAACCATATTGTGTTTTAGCATCAGAGATAGAAATATCATTAGGATTCTCAGGTGTGTCTACAACAGGTTCATTAGAAGCATGCAAAGTCCTATAATTTTTCTTTTTCTTATTTTTAGAAGGACTAGGGGCATCTAAATTATTTCTTTGAGAATCTTGCTCAATTATCTTAGGGTGGCCTTCAGGATACAAAGGTTCTTGATTAATTTTACTAGTTCTAGTAGCCACTCTAGCAGCAAAATCATGTTTATTATTTAGTTCATCAAGCAAATAATTCTGAGCCTGAAGTACTTGTTCTACTTGAGTGGTACCATAGAAGCATGTTTACTGGTGAGCTTAAGTTCACCCTTAACTCTAGACATATAATCACTCAAGCGTCCAATCATATAAAAATTACTTTTCAATTGTGTACTAACATAATCATTGAAAATTTCTTGTTTATCAATAAAATCATAAAATTCATCAAAGCATCGACTAGCAAACCTAGTAGACGGGATTTCAACTTTATCATATCTATAAAGAGAGTTTACCTTCACTACCTGTGTCGGGTTATCAAGACCGTGTATTTCTTTAGGTGGTATATTAAGGCTATGTATTTCTTCGATAGGAGGTAAATTTTTAACATCTTCAGCTTTAATACCTTTCTCTTTCATAGATTTATTTGCCTCTTGCATATCTTCAAGACTGAGAAATAGAACACCTCTTTTCTTCGGAGTTGGCTTAGGAGTTGGTTCAGGAGGTGCCCAATTATTTTCATTGGCCAACATATTATTCAATAGCAATTCAGCTTGGTCGACTGTCCTTTCCCTGAAAACACAACCAGCACAACTATCTAGGTGGTCCTTGGAAGCATCGGTTAGTCCATTATAAAAGATATCAAGTATTTCATTATTCTTAAGAGGATGATCAGGCAAAGCATTAAGTAATCGGAGAAGCCTCCCCCAAGCTTGTGGGAGACTCTCTTCTTTGATTTGCACAAAGTTATATATCTCCCTTAAGGCAGCTTGTTTCTTATGAGAGGGGAAATATTTAGCAGAGAAGTAATAAATCATATCCTCGGGACTACACATACAACCGGGATCAAGACAATTAAACCATGTCTTAGCATCACCCTTTAATGAGAAAGGAAATATTTTAAGGCTATATTAATAGCGAGATTTCTCATCATTAGTAAACAAGGTGGCTATATCATTTAACTTAGTAAGATGTGCCACTACAGTTTCAAATTCATTGCCATAAAAAGGATCATATTGAACCAAAGTAATTATCTCAGGATCAACAGAGAAATCATAATCCTTATTAGTAACAAAGATAGGTGAAGTAGCAAAAGCAGGGTCATGTTTCATTCTAGCATTCAGAGACTTTTGTTTCAGCTTAGCTAATAATTTCTTAAGATCTAATCTATCATTGCAAGCAAGAAAATCTCTAGCCATTTCTTCATCCATAACATAACTCTCAGGAACAACAGGCAATTCATATTTAGGGGGAGAACCTTCATCATCACTATCATCAATATTATTAGTTTCAATAATTTCCCATGTTAATTAGGCTACAGTAATCCCATGTTAATGATGCCATGTCACCATGGTTACTGTTGTTAATCTCGTGTTAGTTCAAAATAGATTCGAAATTCAAACTTAAAATAAAGTCAAACGGTAAAGATTTTCAAATATTAATACTAAAATGTTGGGGTGTTGCCAAATAATGCATAGGTAATTATTGTGGAGAAACCACACTTTTATAAAATGTTGAAAGGCTCTAAAGTAATTAAAAGAGCAGCTATGACAATTAAATAAATGCCTTTTAAAAATAATAATAATGCAAACTATTTTTAATTAGGTGTTACACTTTTTGGGGCAGTAGAATAAATTATAACATTAATTTAGGAGTTGTATTTATATTATATAAAACAGAAATTAAAAGAATAAAATAGAAAAGAAAATAGAGAAAGAAAAGAAAACAGAAAACAAAGCTAAAAAAAGAGAAAGCAACCCCCCCCAATGGGCTTCGGCCCAGCAGACCACAGGCCCAACTGGGCCAACCCATCAGGCCCAGCCGGCCACTCCACCCCACTTCCCCTTATCCCTGGACCCCGATGAAACCCTACCCACCCCACTGATACCCCACGTTCCCCACTCTCACCCACTTCCCCCTGCTGGATCTGGATCGGGGCACGATGCCCCAACCCCACCGCCCGATGCCGCACCACTGCCGACGCCGGCCCGCCGCTCGACGCCTGGAACCGAACCACCCCGCCTCCCCGGTCGCTGGATCCTCACCGCCCGGAGCTCGACACGCCTCCGCCTTCGACGGACTGCCTCCTCTTCGTCACCATCGCCCCCGACGTCGCTGCCTTGTCCCGCCACCACCTCGCGGACGCCGTCGCCGCCCGGACTGCCTCCCCGTCGTCCTCTACGTCATCGCCGCCTCGCCGAATCGTTCCCGTCACCCTCCTCGACCCCCACTGTGAGGCCGGACTGCCTCCCCGTCGCCCTACACCCCCCTATAGACTTGCAAGATAGGATCAAGAACTCACATATATTCATGAAAACATAATAGGTTCAGATCTGAAATCATGGCACTCGAGCCCTAGTGACAAGCATTAAGCATAGCAAAGTCATAGCAACACCAATCTCAGAATATAGTGGATACTAGGGATCAAACCCTAACAAAACTAACTTGATTACATGGTAAATCTCAGCCAACCCATCACCGTCCAGCAAGCCTACGATGGAATTACTCACGCACGGCGGTGAGCATCATGGAATTAGTGATGGAGGACGGTTGATGATGACAACGGCGATGGATTCCCCTCTCCAGAGCCTCGAACGGACTCCAGATCAGCCCTCCCGAGAGGGTTTAGGGCTTGGCGGTGGCTTCGTATTGTAAAACACGATAATTCTTTCTCCTTGATTTTTTTTCTCCCCGAACGTGACTATATGGAGTTGGAGTTGAGATCGGTGAAGCACCAGGGGGGCCACGAGGCAGGGGGCGCACCCTAGGGACGGGGGCCCGCCCCCACCCTCGTGGACAGGGTGTGGGCCCCCTAGCCTTGATTCTTTCGCCAGCATTTTTTATTAAATCCAAAAATAACTTTCATGGAGTTTCAGGTCATTCCGATAACTTTTATTTCTACACAAAAATGACACCATGGCAGTTCTGCTGAAAACAGCGTCAGTCCGGGTTAGTTCCATTCAAATCATGCAAGTTAGAGTCCAAAACAAGGGCAAAAGTGTTTGGAAAAGTAGATACGATGGAGACGTATCAACGACAACGACCTATCGCACCTTATTCATCGTCTGAGTAGTCTACAACATGAGACATTGCAGTCGTGTAGGTCAGCACATTGAATATGCTGGCAGAGTTACATTGTAAAGCAATGAATGCAAGAACTATATCTACATGCAATATTTGGCTGGTGGAGGCTCTAAGTTTATGATTTTGCATAAAGCTAGCTTTTCCCTACAACAAAGGAACAAAATTTATTTACTACTCCCAAGTTGTACCAATATTTGAGAAGGTTCCTCCAACTCAAATCCCAATTAATCAAGTATCATCATTAAACCCAATTCAGTTAATTTTAAAGAGTGATGAGATCAACAATAATATCCAATTCCAGATACTCAAGACGTCAATAACCGAGGACACGGCTAACCATGATTAGTTTATACACTCTGCAGAGGTTGCGCACTTTTCCCCACAAGACTCGACCGCATCCATGATCGGAAGATCAAGAGATAGTCTTTCAGAAGCATTAACTCTCTACTCCGGGCAGACCGGTACACCTACTTTCCCCTACATCTGCTAGTCCACCTCTTCGAGAGCACATACAACTTACTCAACTATGCCAAAGCCCATAATGGCTTGTGGCTGCACACTGAAGTTTCTAGGCATGAAATATCATATGATCCCTTTGAGCCTGGGTGGCTAGTCAAGGAAAAATCACACGGGTACTCTAGGATTTCCCAAATGGACAAACACTAGATTCTCCGGGTGCCCCAACCAATGCACCCAGATGTGTATTAAAGTTGCCACCTTAATGTTATCCAAAATTATTAACTCTCATAACTTCCATGTGTATCATGATCCAATCCCCGTCTACGAGCATCGCTAAGCAATAATTGAGCATAACGTATATTCCCAGGGTGATAAAAAGGTATTAGGTTCCTACCTCATAATACTACAACCAAACCAGAAGTTCCCAATCCTACTCATGGAAAATTTGTGGGGCAATACTAATGCATAGTAAAAAAATGGGTATAGAAGAGTATGATCAAAGTCTAACTTGCCTTGCCGATGATCTGCAAACTCTAGAGATTCATATAACAAGCTTTGCACTCTGGGTACTCTAGCATAGACAAACAGTAGCATTCATAAGCAATCAATCAAATGAAACAAAGAGAAATCGAGAAAAGATCCAAATAAAACTCGAAACAAGTAAACGACTAAACTAAACAGAAAACAAAACCTAATAGCATTATTTTCATGTATACTAGGTCTTAACAGTAGGTACATGTGATTAGCTATGATTTGCAAAAAGAAACAACTCAAACGGAGTTACGAAACTCAAGATACGAACAAAATAAGATCGGTTACTAATATGAATGAAACTCAAATTTTAATTTGTCAAAATCATGTTCAATATTGGTTAACTAGAAATAAGAGATCATTACAAAGATTTAGGCGTTGGTTTCATCTGATTTGGATAAACGAGCTAAAAGTTACGCTAGTTTTAATATCAGGGGCTAAATCACGATAAAACTATTCGCGGATAGTCCCTGGCGAAAAATAAAACTAAAAAGAAAAATATGTCGGATGAACGTTCGCTAACAGAACAAAACGAACGAATTTCGTTCGTTAAAACAACCTAACGGGTGAACGTTCGTAATCTAACGAACTAACTAAAAACCCGATCTAATAACTAAACCGAACAAAACCGGAAAAAACCGGTGAAGCGGCGGTTTTTACCGGTTAAATGAAAAGGACAAGCGGCGGCAAGATCCGGCGAGGCGGGGCTCGGCTCCTGCGGTGAAGACAGGTGGCGGCGGCGCGGCGCGGCGGCGCGACACGGTGGTGGAGCTGCGGCGGCGGTGGTGGATGCGCAGGCGGCAGCGACACGAGGAGAGGAGGGGGCCGGGCGGCTCCCTTTTAAAGAGGGGGTTGGTGTCGGTGTCAAAATCGGCGGATCTCGGGTAGGGGGTCCCGAACTGTGCGTCTAGGCGGATGGTAACAGGAGACAAGGGACACGATGTTTTACCCAGGTTCGGGCCCTCTTGATGGAGGTAAAACCCTACTTCCTGCTTGATTAATATTGATGATGTTGTGTTACAAGAGTGGATCTACCACGAGATCAAGGAGGCTAAACCCTAGAAGCTAGCCTATGGTATGATTGTTGTTCGTCCTATGGACTAAAGCCATCCGGTTTATATAGAAACCGGAGAGAGCTAGGGTTACACAGAGTCGGTTACAATGGTAGGAAATCTACATATCCGTATCGCCAAGCTTGCCTTCCACGCCAAGGAAAGTCCCATCCGGACATGGGACAAAGTCTTCAATCTTCTATCTTCATAGTCTTGGAGTCCGGCCGATGATGATAGTTCGGCTATCCGGACATCCCCTAGTCCGGAACTCCCTCAGTAGCCCCTGAACCAGGCTTCAATGACGACGAGTCCGGCGCGCATGTTTTCTTCGGCATTGCAAGGCGGGTTCTTCCTCCGAATAATTTATAGAAGATTGTGAACACCAGGATAGTGTATGGCTCTGCAAAATAACTTCCACATACCACCGTAGAGAGAATAATATTACATACGTTCGATCTGCTGATGTGTTTTCTGGCGTGACGTCACACCACTACCAAGCCTTTACTCAAATTGTTTTTATTGTTCCACCTCAGCGCGTTTAGCGAAGCGGTTTCCTTGGCACGTCTTGTCAAAGCAGAGATCATGTTCCCCTTATTCTGGGATTCCCATTAATACGGACGTGGGTAACCCAACCGCGCCATTGATTGTGACGCTTGAGAGATAAGCGAGTTTTACCAGGCCGGTGGGGACACATGTTTTTGTCCGCCCATATAAGGGGATAAAGATCTAACCCTTTTTACCTGCGCCTTCTTCCTCCTTGGCTTATCCATCTCCGCGAACTCGAGCTCCAGCGCCCAAGTCCGCACTTCTCACCTCAACCTTCTCCAACTATGTCCGGAGCGGGAGGCAAGTGGATGGCCTCCTCCGTCACGGAGGGGCAGATCCAGAAGCTGCGCAACGCCGGATACTTGTCCAGCGACACCGTGCATCGGCTCCCCGACGAGGGAGAGCTCATCCCCACCCCCAGGACCCATGAGAGGGTAGTATTTCTTCCCCATTTCCTCCGCGGACTGGGCTTCCCACTCCATCCCTTTGTCCGGGGGCTCATGTTCTACTATGGCCTAGATTTCCATGATCTGGCCCCAAATTTTATCCTCAACATCTCGGTGTTTATCATCGTGTGCGAGGCCTTCCTCTGCATCCAGCCCCACTTCGGCTTGTGGCTCAAGACCTTCAGTGTCAAGCTGAAGGTTGTAAAGGGCAGCCAAGCAGAGTGCGGAGGCGCCATGGTGGGCAGGATGTACCACGTTACGTGGCTGGAGGGCACTTTCGTGGAAACCATCAAGGGGTGGCAATCAGGGTGGTTCTACATCACCGAGCCGCGTGACCCTGATTGGGCAGTGGCCCCCGAATTCAGATCCGGCATCCCTACACGGCTCACCTCCTGGAAAGAGAGTGGCCAGATCTAGGGGGATTCGGAGGAGCTGACCGGACTCCAAGACTGTATCCAGAAGCTGGTGGACAAGAAGCTCAAGCTTGTCAACGTAGTCCAGGTCATGCTCATCCGCCGGATTCTCCCGTGCCAACGACGGGGCTTCAACATGTGGGAGTTCGATCCGGCGCAGCACCAGACCCTGAGCGGGCTCTTCGACACTACGTACGAAGATGTCTGGAAGGTGCTGTTCAAGGGCGCCGAGGCTCGCGCATCCGCTACCGAAGATCGCGGATTCCGCTCGCAGCGTCCAGCTCACGAGGCAAGTGATTTTGCCACTCGTTTTCCATAGTTTGAATCTATGCGGGCTCTAAACTCCCTTTACCTTTGACAGGACTGGCTGGCGAAGGCCCGAACAGACTATTTGTCTGGGCCCATTGCCAGAGGACCCAGCGGACGCCCGCCTAACGGGGCTGCTGGCTCCGGCACCCCACGTGGTGCCGGAGAAGAAGGCCAAGAAGAAGGCCACGGGGACTCGGAAGAGTTCCCGTTTTCAGGTGCTATCGGATGATGAATCCAAAGCCGACTCCTCCCACCAAGGCGAGGAGGAGAAGAAAGCCTCTCCCCCAGCGGGGGGAGGGAAGAAAAGGAAGGCCTCCCCAACAAGGGAGGCCGAAGGGTCCAAGAAGGGAAAAACTCTTCCTCCGGACTGCTCCACCAACGCCAGTGACGACAACGAGGACTGGCCTCCAAGGGCCAAGCCCCTGGCGAGATCGTAAGTATCCGGACTCCCGAATAACTTCAAGGTTTTTTCTTTTCGCCACATAATGTCTTTCTAATGCCGCATACAACCCTGCAGTCCGGAGGTGTCGCAGGACAACCTCCCGGACTTTGCACCGGACTCGGCCCCGGAACCCACAGTGGCTCCGGAGTCCGGCGGGCGACCCCTTCGTAAGAAGGGCAAGACCGTGACGCCGGCTGCCTCCGTCCAACCGGAGGCGCCGGATAATTTGCTGGAGGCGCTTAATGGCGCCTCCATTGAAGAGGAACACTGCACTGTTATGAGTGCGGTGATTCAGAAGGTTCAGCTCACCAAAAGCGGGCTGACCAAAGCCTGCAACAGCCTCTTAACAGGCTTTGAGGTAAGTATTTCAATATATGTAAAAAGGTACCGCATAGACAGTAGCCCCTGATGCTCGGTTCGGTGTTCGGAAAGAAAAGTCGGACTGAGGATCTTAAAAAGATATACGCAGGAGTCATAAAAAATATGTCAATATGGGATTGCAGGCTGCGCTGCTGACCTCTGCCGCACTGACTGCGGAGGTCAATAATTTGAAGGAAAGCCTTGAGCAGTCCGAGAACGAGCTCGGCCGTGCCAAGAAGCAGCTCGAGGACAAGGAAGGTGAGTAATACCTTATTAAAATTGTACCTTACAGAAAAGGATTTTGGTTGCAAAAAGAATGACAAGGATAATGTGGGTATTGCAGGGGCCACTAACGAGGTGGCGACCCTGAAAGAGGCGGTGGCCGCGGCCGAACGCAATGTGTCCCTGGAGCGCACCGAGCGAGAGAAGCAGGAGGCGCGGGTGGCGGAGGTACAGCAAGAGCTCCAGGATCTCGTGAAAAAACATGAGAGCCTGGAGCGTGACTGGAAGTCTCGAGAGTCTGAGCTTGCAACGGCTCTTGAGAGTGCCAAAGCCGCTAAGGCCGAAGCCTACAAGGCCCTCCAGGACATTGAGGCGGTGAAGAAAATAGCAGCGGGTAAGGCATTTTTCATGCAAAGTAAGCATGTGAGTGGTAATTACCTGTTGCTTACCCGAATTCGGAGCTCTCCAGGAGCGTTCACAGATCTTCCTCGCAGCGTGTCCGATGCTGCCGCATTCTACAGGGCCGACGAGGGGAGCTCGATGGAGAAGGTCTTCTGGTCTCAGTATGCTGAGGCCGGACATCCGGTGCCACTTAGCGACCAGCTGAAGCAGCTGGTCGAGCTCCACAAGGCGGCCGAACATGCCATGAAGGGCCTCATAGTTCGGCTGTGGCCTAAGGAGGCCATGCCTGGGAGCTACTTCGGCCTGGTGCGGCGGCTGGTGGATGTGTGCCCGTGGGTTGAAGTCATCAAGCACTCCGCCTGTATTGAGGGTGCCCGTCGGGCCCTTGCCCACGCAAAGGTGCACTGGGGCAAGATGGATGCCCAGAAGCTTGTGACGGACCCGCCACCGGAGGGCAAGGAGCATCGCATGCCCGAGATGTATTATAAGAGTGTGCTGAAGGGCGCCCGCACTATTGCGGGGGAGTGCTCCAAAGATGTAATTTTTGAGTAGACTCGCATTTTGTTATCCTGTGCGCTGAAAACTTAGTTCATATGCGCTAAGCAACGCTTGTTAATTTAAAATATTACCTTATGTGCGGCTGTTTATCAAATCTGAGAGATGGCAAGTCGTCGGCTTCAGCCCCCATGCCACGAGTGCTGGGGTGTTTGGGATAAACTTGAGCACTCTTGTTCCCATTTTTGGGTCCATAGGGAGGCGCACAACACAGCAAACAAGGCAACTGGACTTATAATGCTTGAACACTCTCACTTAGCCATAGAATTCTATAATTTCAAATTTCGGCGAAGCCCGTAGTCTTCGGAAGGCCGAATTTGGGGCGCTATCCACGCCTGATCCGGACAGGATCCTGCACCTCGCTCTAAGCGCCATAAGTCTTTAAGGACTCGCAAAAAACCTCTCGAACAGCGACCGGCTCTCGCCTCATCATGACAGTCAGTTTTAGCTTTCTCCACTGAGGCGTTAACCCAGCTCAACTGGGGCGCAATCGCAGTGGTTCTCCCAGTGCTACCTTAGCCGATATAATGGAACGTAAGGTACCAAAACATGGGAGCCGGGCAAACCCAACTATTGACCCAAGACATGATTCGGAGCCGATGCATATAGTGCTATAAGTTCGGGGTGCCGCACTTGTGAAAGTGTTCGGACTTATCACACCGTGGTGCGGGAAACATAAGCCCCTAGTATATTTTAGCCGTACCAAAGTGTACGGATGCAACATGCCGTAAATGAACATATGTAGAAAAAGGAAATGCAATTATAAGCAAGAAGGTGCTGCATTGTTTATTCAAGAAAGGCTGCTGTAAGTGCAGAACGATACAAATGGTGCGATAAGCAAGGAATGGGACTGTTAAACATGTCCCCCTCCAGGGGTAGGCTTCCGAATGGTGCGTAAAACAGATTTAATGCTCGTAATGGAGACCACCTGGATATTTGTTGTAGCCTTTATCCTTCCCTGGCTGTTGCATCATGAGTTTGGCAGTTCTGCTGCCGGACAGGGCCTCTGACGAACGGAGTCCTGTGGGTAAAAAAATAAAAATAAAAAGAAAAAGAACGACACACTTGAGAGCCCCTGGTGTGGTTGAGCCGCAGTCTGGGCCTATCGTGGTCGTGCCCCTCTCCCCATGCCCATGGTATCTTCAGAGCATAATGGTGTACGCGAGGGACCTGTCTTTACGTTTTATAGGGGCTGGGGTTGGGGCCGCACCGCTACGCGTGCTCGGAACGTGCCAGATGGTCTTGTTGAATGTTACTCCGGGCGCGCTTAGCTGTGTCCGGCCGCTTAACGGCCGAACTCGAGAATTGCCTTAAGAGGCTGCATTGCACTTCTGCCGCGAGAGCCGCTGTATGTTTCTCCGTGCGGAAAGAACGTTCAGTGTTTCCGTTGACCGTGATGACTCCTCGAGGGCCTGGCATCTTGAGCTTGAGGTATGCGTAGTGCGGCACCACGTTGAACTTTGCGAACGCGGTACGTCCGAGTAGGGCGTGATAGCCACTGCGGAACGGGACTATGTCGAAGATTAACTCCTCGCTTCGGAAGTTATCCGGCGATCCGAAGACTACTTCCATTGTAATTGAGCCTGTACAATTGGCTTCTACACCTGGTATGACACCTTTAAAGGTCGTCTTGGTTGGTTTAATCCTTGAGGGGTCTATGCCCATTTTGCGCACTGTATCCTGATAAAGCAGGTGCAGGCTACTGCCACCGTCCATTAGGACTCTGGTGAGATGAAACCCGTCGACGATTGGGTCTAAAACCAATGCGGCGAATCCGCCGTGGCAGATGCTGGTGGGGTGGTCCCTTCGGTCAAAAGTGATCGGGCAGGAGGACCATGGATTGAACTTCGGGGCAACTAGCTCCATCGCGTATACATCCCTTAGCGCACGCTTCCGCTCCCTTTTGGGTATGTGCGTTGCGTATATCATGCTCATCGTCCGCACCTGTGGGGGGAAGCCCTTCTGTCCTCTGTTGTTCGGTGGTCGGGTCTCTTCCTCGTCATCGCTATGCAGCCCCTTGTCATTGTTTTCGGCAATTAACTTGTTTGCCTGCTTGAACACCCAACAATCCCTATTGGTGTGGTTAGATGGCTTTTCGGGGGTGCTGTGTATCTGTCACAAGCGGTCGAGTATTCGGTCCAAATTGGACGGACCCGGAGTAGTTCTTTTGAATGGCTTTTTCCGCTGACCGGGTTCAGAGCCTCTGAATCCGGCATTGACTGCCGTATCCTCACTGTTGTCGCCGTTAATGCAGTGTTTGTTTTTGTTACGACGCAGCCTGCCATTTCGGTCCTTGAAATCCGGACTGCCAGAAATTCTGCTGAGGTTGTTGCTGCGTGCTAGCCAGCTGTCCTCACCCGCGCAAAAGCGGGTCATGAGTGATGTGAGGGCTGCCATGGATTTCAGCTTTTCCTGTCCCAGGTGCCGGGTAAGCCACTCGTCGCGGATATTATGCTTGAAGGCCGCGAGGGCCTTCGCATCCGGATAGTCGACGATTTGGTTTTTCTTGGTTAAGAACCGTGTCCAGAATTGTCTAGCCGATTCGTCTGGCTGCTGAATTATGTGGCTTAGGTCATCGGTGTCTGGTGGTCGCACATACGTGCCTTGGAAGTTATCGAGGAATGCGGCTTCCAAGTCTTCCCAACTCCCAATTGACTCTGCTGGCAAGCTGTTAAGCCAATGCCGTGCTAGTCCTTTAAGCTTGAGGGGGAGGTATTTGATGGCGTGGAGATCATCACCGCGGGCCATGTGGATGTGAAGGAGATAGTCTTCGATCCAAACCGCGGGGTCTGTTGTGCCATCGTAGGATTCAATATTGACGGGTTTAAACCCTTCGGGGATTTGATGATCCATTACTTCATCTGTGAAGCATAGTGGGTGTGCGGCGCCTCTGTACTGGGCGATATCATGACGGAGCTCAAGGGAGCTTGGTCTATTTTGTTCGGCCCGGCCGGACTTACTATGTCCGGTGTGACGGTTATCGTCACGTATCGTGGGGCGCCCATGCGATCCATAGATCGATCTTGATTGTCTTGCCTTATCCTCCAATATATCTCGCAAGTCCGGAGCGTTCCCCTGTGGCCGTGTGCTTTTCGAGCGATGACGGGGTACGGGTCTAGTAAAGGGCCTGGAGGCCTCTCTGTCGTGACCACGGGGTGGTCGGTCAGCCGTATTGTCTCCTGGTGATGCGGGTTCATACGCCTCCTCCTCTAATTGGGGGAGCAGCTTGCGTTTAGGGTAGCTTTTGGAGGGGCGTTCGAGCTCATGTTCTTCGGCCGCGAGGACTTCAGTCCATCTGTCGGCTAGCAGATCTTGATCAGCTCTAAGCTGTTGCTGCTTTTTCTTGAGGCTGTTCACCGTGGCCATAAGCCTACGTTTAAAACGCTCTTGTTCGACGGGATCCTCAGGCACGACGAATTCGTCATCGTCGAGGCTCGCTTCGTCTCCGGAGGGAGGCATATAATCCTCTACCTCTTCTTCTGCCGCTCTCTTGTGAGGGTTGGCCTCTCCATCCTCCTGCGTTGCATCTTGCTGGAGTGGGTTGTCTTCGGCATTGTCCGGTGTATTGTTATCTCCGGTGCCGGAGTCTTCATTCTCGCTGTGGCGGGATTTAGAGCGGCGCCGCTGACGCCGGCGCTTGGGCTGCTTTTTGGAGGGGTCATCCTCCTCTGTTCCTTCGCCATTCCCATCTTTTGGGATATCCACCATGTATATGTCATATGATGAGGTGGCTGTCCAGTGCCCAGTAGGCGCTGGTTCTTGGTCGTCTCCGGCATCGTCGTGCATACCGTCGATGTCTTCGAAGTCGTAGTCTAGCCTGTTGGTTAGATCGTCGACAGCGGCTACCAAGTGGGTGGTGGGTGGGCTTTGAATTTCTTCGTCGTCCACATCCCAACCGTCCTGACCGCAGTCCGGCCAGGGGTCTCCTGATAACGAGAGATACTTTAGCGAACTCAAGATATCGCCGAAAGGTGAGTGTTGAAAGATGTCCGCTGCGGTGAACTCCATGATCGGCGCCCAATCGGATTCGATCGGGGAGGGCGCGGGAGGTTCGGAGTCCGGCGAGGAGTCCGGCACCTCGGAGTCATGAGCTCTATGAGGGACAAGGTCAGTGTTCGGCTCTATCGCCATAGAGGTTGCAGCCCCCGAGGCGGTGTCTAGCCATCCGTCCTCGATCTGCGCAACCGACTCCGAATTGAAGATCGGAACGGGTTCAAGTGTGGCCTCCAGGGTACTGTCCGGCTGCGGAGTTAAATCATGCTCGCCGTGACAGTGCGGCATGCTCGGCTGTGGCTTGAATCCATCGAGGATCAAGTCCCCGTGGATGTCAGCCGTGAAGTTCAAACTTCCAAATCTGACCTGACGGCCAGGGGCGTAGCTTTCGATCTGCTCCAGATGGCCAAGCGAATTGGCCCGCAGTGCAAAGCCGCCGAATACGAAGATCTGTCCGGGCAGAAAGGTCTCACCCTGGACTGCGTCGTTGATGATGGTCGAAGAAGCCATCGAGCCTATTGGTGATGACATAGAGGAACTATCAATGAAAGCACCAGTGTCGGTGTCAAAACTGGCGGATCTCGGGTAGGGGGTCCCGAACTGTGCATCTAGGCGGATGGTAACAGGATACAAGGGACACAATGTTTTACCCAGGTTCGGGCCCTCTTGATGGAGGTAAAACCCTACGTCCTGCTTGATTAATATTGATGATGTGTGTTACAAGAGTGGATCTGCCACGAGATCAAGGAGGCTAAACCCTAGAAGCTAGCCTATGGTATGATTGTTGTTCGTCCTATGGACTAAAGCCATCCGGTTTATATAGACACCGGAGAGGGCTAGGGTTACACAGAGTCGGTTACAATGGTAGGAAATCTACATATCCGTATCGCCAAGCTTGCCTTCCACACCAAGGAAAGTCCCATCCGGACATGGGACGAAGTCTTCAATCTTCTATCTTCATAGTCTTGGAGTCCGGCCGATGATGATAGTTCGGCTATCCGGACACCCCCTAGTCCGGAACTCCCTCAGTCGGGCTCCTCCGACTTAGGCAGGGAGTCAGCGGCGCGGCGCGGAGAGCCCGGACTCCTTCGGAGTCCAGCAGCGGCATAACGACTGTGGGAGGAAGGCGGTGGCGGCGGCTGGGCCGACCCAGTTGGATCGCGCGCAGTTTTTTAAAACGATTTCCATCCAGAAGAAAATCCTAAAAAATATATAAAAAATTCTAAAAATTCCAGAAACAATTTTTACCGTCCCTACCTAATATTTGGGACATAATGAACATTTTTCTGGACTAAATGCAATTTTCAAAAATGCATGTTTTCTCTAATTCTAATAAAATAGCAAATAAAATTCAAATAAAATAATAATTTGATTTCAAAATTTTCTTCTCCAATATTTCTCCTCTGTTGAAGAAGTCATATTATCTTCTCTAATTTATTTTATTGTTAGAAATAATTGGAAAGAAAATGTTGAAAATCAAATTGATCCTCTTTTCAAATTTGAAATAAATTCCAATATGAAATTTGTGAAACCTCCAACTCTCTCCTTGGGTCCTTGAGTTGCTTAAGATTTCTAGGATCACAACCAAAATGCAAATAAAATATGATATGCATATAATGATCTATGTATAACATCCAAATTGAAAATTGGGATGTTACATGAAATTTGGCAGATGGCGTCAAAACAACGTTCCTTAACACGTTACTTAAGGAAGAGTTGTATATGATGCAACCAGAAGGTTTTGTCGATCCTAAGGATGCTAACAAAGTATGCAAGCTCCATCGATCCATCTATGGACTGTTGCAAGCATCTCGGAGTTGGAATGTACGCTTTTATGAGGTGATCAAAGCTTTTGATTTTATACAAACTTACGAAGAAGCTTGTATTTACAAGAAAGTGATTGGGAGCTATGTAGCATTTCTAATATTATATGTGGATGACATATTATTGATTGGAAATGATATAGAATTTCTAGAAAGCATAAAGGATATTTGAACAAGAGTTTTTCAATGAAAGACCTCGGTGAAGTTGCTTACATATTGGGAATAAAAATCTATATAGATAGATCAAGACACCTAATAGGACTTACAGAAAGCACATACCTTGACAAAGTTCTGAAGAAGTTCAAGATGGACTAGTCAAATAAAGGGGTCTTGCATGTGTTGTAAAGTGTGAAGTTGAGTAAGACTCAAAGCTCGACCACGACAGAAGAAAGGGAAAGGGTGAAAGTCATCCCCTATGCCTCAGCCATAGGCTCTATAATGTATGCCATGCTGTGTACCAGACCTGATGTGTGCCTTGCCATAAGTATGGCAGGGAGGCCAAAGTGATCCAGGAGTAGATCACTGGACAACAGTCAAGAATATCCTGAAGTACCTGAAAAGGACTAAGGACATGTTTCTCATTTATGGAGGTGACGGAGAAATCGTTGTAAAGGGTTACGTTGATGCTAGCTTCGACACATATTCGGATGACTCTAAGTCTCAAACTGGATACATATTTATATTAAATGGTGGAGCGGTCAGCTGGTGCAGTTCCAAATAGAGCATCATGGCGGGATCTACATGTGAAGCGGAGTATATAGTTGTTTCAGAAGCAGCGCAAGAAGGGCTCTGGATGAAGGAGTTCATATCCGATCTGGGTGTAATACCTAGTGCATTGGATCCAATGAATATTTTTTGTGACAACACTGGAGCTATTACCATTGCCAAGGAGCCTAGCTTTCACAAGCGAACCAAGCACATCAAGCGCTTCTTCAACTCCATCCGTAATTTTGTTAAGGCTGGAGACATAGAACTAATTTGCAAAATACATATGGATCTGAATGTGGCAGACCCGTTGACTAAAAGTCTTCCATGGGCAAAACATGAACATCACCAAGACTCCATAGGTGTTAGATTCATAACTATGTAGACTCAATTATTGACTCTACTGCAAGTGGGAGACTGTTGGAAATATGCCTAGAGGCAATAATAAATTGGTTATTATCATATTTCCTTATTCATGATAAAGGTTTATTATTCATGCTAGAATTGTATTGACCAGAAACTTTAATACATGTGTGGATACATAAACAAGTATCGTGTCCCTAGTGAGCCTTTACTAGACTAGCTCGTTGATCAAATATGGTCAAGGTTTCCTAACCATAGACATGAGTTATCATTTGATAACGGGATCACATCATTAGGAGAATGATGTGATGGCTAAGACCTAACCGTAAGCTTAGCATTTGATCATATCAATTTATTGCTATAAGCTTTCTTCATGTGAACTATCTATTCCTAAAACCATGAGATCGTGCAACTCCCTGGCACCATAGGAATACCTAGTGTGTATCCAAACGTCACTTTGTAACTAGGTGATCATAAAGGTGCTCTACAGGTATGTCTGAAAGTGTTTGTTGGGTTGGCATGGATCGAGACTGGGATTTGTCACTCCGTATGATGAAGAGATATCTCTGGGCCCTCTTGGTAATACAACACTACTACAGGATGGTCCAAACACGACAGTCCAACCAGAGACCCTTCGACAAAACTGTGTGAGATGCATTAATCGCAAATGGTGGTGTAAGATAACCGTTGATACGAGTCCAACGTATCTATAATTTATGATGTATTCATGCCATGTTTACAATAGTTTTATATGGTTTTGGTGTGATTTGCATGGAACTAACCCGGACTAACGTTGTTTTCAGCAGAACTACCATGGTGTTGTTTTTTGTGCAGAAATGAAAGTTCTCCAAATGAGCTGAAACTTTTTGACGATTTTTTTGAACAAAATAGACCCCCGAAGCTTCATGGAAGGACCAGAAGGTGAAGGAGTGTGGCACAAGACACCGGGGCACGCTTGGGCCCTTGTCCGTGCCCCGGTGGATTGTGCTTACCTCGAGGCCCATCTTCGTGTGAAACCAACGCCAAAAAATCCTATAAATAGAGAAACCATCAGAAATAACCCTAGATCGGAAGTTCCGCCGCCGCAAGCCTCTGTAGTCACCGAAAACCAATCAGGAGCCTGTTCCTGCAGCCTGTCGGAGGGGAAGATCATCACCAGTGGCCATCTTCATCATCCCGGCGGCCACCACGATGAGGGGGGAGTAGTCCATCCTCGGGGCTGAGGGTTTGTACCGGTAGCTATGTGTTTAATCTCTCTCCCTCTCTCGTGATTTTGATATATCACGATCTTGATGTATCATGGGCTTTGTTAACATAGATGGACCATATGATGTTTCTCCCGTCTCTACTCTTGTTGTGATAAATTGAATCTTTACCCTTTTAAGTTTTGTATTGTCGTATTGAATGTTCATATCTGAGAACACATGATGTATGTCTTGCGGTATGAATACTTGAGGTGACAATGGGGTATCATATTGATTCACTTGACGTATGTTATGGCACTCAGCTTGCGGATTCCCGAGGTGACATTGGTGTAATCTGTGCATAGGGGTTGATGCACGTTTTTACTATATTTTCTTCGATAGAAACTTTGGGGTCTCCTTGTAGTTCTTTGTGTGGATTGAATATTATGAAAATGAAGTTGTTTGATGCATATCGTAGAATTAACTCACGAATACTTGTGGTGATATTTGAGTATCTAGGTGACATTACAGTTGGTTGATGTGTGTCATATGGTTTTATTTTAGTACAAACTCTTGGTTAGATTGATCAGAAAGAATAGCTTTGTGTTATTTTAGTACGAAATCTAGGATAGATTGATCGGAAAGGATAGCTTTGAGGTGGTTTCATACCCTACAAACAATTTCTATCTTTTGTTCTCCGCTAATAGGAATTCGGGGGTGATTCTTTATTGCACTTTGAGGGAAAATCATATGATCCAACTATGTTAGCATTGGTGAGGGATTGCACTAGTGAAAGTATGCACCCTAGGCCTCATTTTCCATCATTGTAATACAGTTTGTGCTCCATTTTACTATTTAATACCTTGCAGTTTTTATTGTTCGCACTACAAAAACTCATATCTACTATCCATATTACAATTTTATCACCATCTCTTCGCCGAACTACTGCACCTATACAATTTTCCATTGTATTGGGTGTGTTGGGGACACAAGAGATTTCTTGTATTTGATTGCAGGGTTGCTTGAGAGAGACTATCTTCATCCTATGCCTGCCACAGATTGATAAACCTTAGGTCATCCACTTGAGGGAAAATTTCTATTGTCCAACAAAACTCTGCGCTTGGAGGCCCAACACAAGTTGCATAGTAGACATCAAGCTCTTTTCTGGTGCCATTGCCAGGGAGGTGAGTGCTTGAAGGTATATCTTTAGATCTTGCAATTGAATCTTTTCGTTTCTTGTTTTATCACTAGTTTGGTTTATAAAAACAAAACTACAAAAAAATGGAATTGAGGTTGCATCATATTATTCATCTTTATAATGTCTTTCATGAAAATGATGGAAAGAAAATTTGTGATCAATTGATAGAAGAAGAATTTTGTAAAATGTTTGACAAAAAATCTTTGAATGATGAGCATGATTGCAATGTTTTTGGTATAAATTCTTTGAATATCCGTGATTCTAGTGATATGCAAAGCCATAAGCTTGGGGATGCTATGTTTGATGAAGATGATATTTTTATTCTCCCAAGTTTTGATGTGCAAATTTGTTATAATGGTAGCATACCTCCTATTTATGATGACTACAATTATGAATGTGGGTTTGGAAGAGTGTAAACTCTAGGTAATGATCCCACTATTTTTTAGGGTGTTGAATCTTTTCACAATATTGATGAAAGTGGATTTGGAGAGGTCATGACTTTATTTAGTGATGAATCCACTATTTTGGAAGAGGTTTCAATTGACTATGAGAACAAAGTTGCTATATAGGATGATTATGGTGATGACATGTATGCTATAAAGAATAACGATAACCATGAAACTTGTCATCGTGATTTTAGTTTTCAATCTCATGATAGTTATTTTGTTGGCTTTGCTCCCACTACTATTCATGAGAATAAATTTGCTTATGTGGAGAGTTATAAAATTTCTATGCTTGTGGATCATGAAATGAATTCTTTATGTGATAGTTATATTGTTGAATTCATTCATGATGCTACTGAAAATTATTATGAGAGAGGAACATATGCTTGTAGGCTTCTCACTAATATCAAGTTTCCTCTCTTTATGTTGAAAATTTTGAAGTTGCACTTGTTTTGCCTTCCTATGCTAGTTGATTCTTGTTCCCATAATTTGTTTGCTCACGAAACCCCTATGCATAGGAAGTGGGTTAGACTTAAATGTGATATTCATATGCATCATGATGCTCTCTTTGTGTTTCAACTCTTATCCTTTATGCGAGCATCATTGAAATCATCATGCCTAGCTAAAAGGCATTAAAGAAAAGCGCTTGTTGGGAGACAACTCAACAGTTTTACCTACTGTTTTTGTGTGTTCACATGATTATGCTACTGTAGTAATCATTTTTTATTGCTTTTGTTTCAATAAAGTGCCAAGTAAAGCCTTTGGGATAGTGTGGATGATTGTTGACTTGATTCTGTCCAAAAACAGAAACTTTTGCGCCAGTCCAGGAATTTCTAAAATTTACTAGAACGTGATGTTGATATGAAATTTTTACAGGTGATAGATATACAAATTCCCTACGTTGTCCTAATTTTTCAGAATTTTTGGAGTTACAGAAGTATGGTTGGAGTACATATTACTTCAGATTGTTCTGTTTTTGACAGATTCTGTTTTCAATGCATAGTTTGCTTGAATTCTAGTTCCTATGGCTTATATTGCTCAATATAAATTGTGGAAATGATATGCTACAGTAGGTATTGTGGGGAAACAATTATGAATCTTGTCTTTAACAGTACCAAAGTGAAATGGTTTGCTCTTTATCATACTAACCTATCTCATGAATTTCCGTTAAGTTTTGTGTGATTGAAGTTTTCAAGTTTTGGGTGAGATATCGATATGAGGAGAATAAGGAGTGGAAAGACCCTAAGCATGGGTATTCACAAGGCACTCCCAAGGTAATATTCAAGGAAGATCCAAGCAACTGAGCTTGGGGATGCCCCGGAAGGCATCCCCTCTTTCGTCTCCAACATTATCGGTAACCTTACTTGAGGCTATATTTTTATTTGTCACATGTATGAGTTTTGCTTGGACCGTCATTTTATTTCCTAGGATTTGCTTGCTGTTATTTAGAATAATTTTTTGCATCTTTATTTTCAATAAAATTGGAAAGGATAGACTTTACCATGCTTATTTTGCAAGTATATGAGTTGTTGTTTCAAAGCAGAAAGTTTGTCGTTGTTGCAAAAATTCCCGAGAAAAGTTAGAATGTGATAAAATGTTGAATTTTTTGCACAATAAGCTCTCATAAATTTTATGCAGTGTGTTAAATTTTCAGATTTTTTTTAAGTTGAATAAGTATAGATCCTATTGCACCCTTTACAGACTGTTCTGTTTAGACAGATTGCTGTTATGTTTGCATTGTTTGCATATGTTTGCTTGTTTAATGATTCTATTTGAGGATAGGACCTATTAAATATGCAGAGGTAGTTAGTATGCAATGTTGAATAATAATTTTAGTAATGTTCTACAGTAGAGAATGATAAGGTTTTCGCATTGGTTTATACTAACTTATCTCACGAGTTCTTGTTGAGTTTTGTGTGGATGAAGTTTTTAAGATTTAGGGAAACCGTTATATAAGAGGAATTAAGGAGACACAAAAGCTCAAGCTTGGGGATGCCCAAGGCATACCAAGCTAATATTCCAAGAAGTCTCAAGCATCTAAGCTTGGGGATGCCCCGGTAGGCATCCCACCTTTCTTCTTCAACAATTATCGGCTAGTATCGGTTGAGCCTAAGTTTTTGCTTCTTCACATGAGTTGTGCTATGCTTGGAATGTCATTTTATTTTGTTTTGGTTCTTGTTTATATAAAATACTTAGGTTTGAAAGTTTTTAAATAAGAGAGAATCCACAATTGGCCACCCATTTACTTAACTACTCGCATGATCTTCACTTATATCTTTTTGGAGTAGTTTGTCATTTACTCTCGTGCTTCACTTATATCCTATGAGTAAATTGTTGAATGAATTGAATATCATGAAGTTGGAATTATATGTTCATATCATGCCTAGTAATGGCTTCACATTTGGTTTAGAAAGTGAAATCTTTGGAAGCTTGACAATCACAATATTGGTCATACAAGCCATTCATGAATGATTAATATAAGGAAGAGAACTTTCACATGCAAATATATTATCTTGGAAATCTTCTATGATTGTGAATACCCATTAATTATTTTCAAACTTGAGCAAATTAGTTGATGTTGGACAAGGAAGACAACGTAATGAGTTATGGTTGTGTATATTTGCATAGAAGTTATATTATCATAGATCCTCCAACATGTGGTGTTTGCCTAGGGTCTTTTGCTAGCCAAAAATTCATACTAAGTAGAGATACTACTTGTGCATCCAAAAACCCTCAAACCCAGTATGTTGCCTTGAGTGTCCACCATACCTACCTATGGATTGAATAAGATCCTTCAAGTAATTGTCATCGGTGCATAAAGCAATAAAAATTGCTCCTAAATATATTTGATCTTTTATTGTAAGGGAAAAATGAGCGTTGTACAAATTTATGATGACAAAGTAATAAAAGTGACAAACTGCATAATAAAGGTTCCTATCATAGGGGGCAATATAATGTGACGTTGCTTTGCATTAAGAGCCTGGGCATCCAAATAAAAAGCGCATGGCAACCTCTGCTTCCCTCTGCGAAGGGCCCATCTTTTACTTTTCATATTAATTTTATGCAAAGAGTCAATAGTATAAATTCTCATTTCAACCTTGATTATTCTCTGGTTCGCAAGCATCATGTGGTGGGGAAATATCTAGGCACATATGACCAGTCAAATATATTTAATCATGATTTATTATTGTTGACAATTATCTCTATGATAATGAGTTGGGAGGCGAAATATTAAGCCCCTATCTTTCTCTGTGTTCGATGGATGCCATTTGTTCTAAGAATATGCTTTGAGTAGTAGCAATCATGGAAGACTATATGATGATTGAGTACGTAGAGCTCTTACTTAGACTTTGTTGAATAAGTTGAATTGCAATTTCTTGGTGACCGAGAACATAGGTTGTTGAGTTTCAAGAGAATTCATTGTTTGAACCTTAACATGTGAATTGGTTGCTACTTTAAAATGAGAAGTTTTATGACAAAGAGTTGCTGTTATGATGCTAGGAAAAGTGACTGAAATTATCATTGATCAAACTTATGCACTTTGCTAGCATTCACACTTCATAAATTATTTCTTTTATCATTTACCTATTCGAGGACGAGCAGGAATTAAGCTTGGGGATGCTAATACGTCTCCAATGTATCTATAATTTATGATGTATTCATGCCATCTTTACAATAGTTTTATATGGTTTTGGTATGATTTGCATGGAACTAACCCGGACTGACGTTGTTTTCAATAGAACTACCGTGGTGTTGTTTTTTGTGCAGAAATGAAAGTTCTCCAAATGAGTTGAAACTTTTTGATGATTTTTTTGAACAAAAGAGACCCCCGAAGCTTCATGGAAGGACCAGAAGGTGAAGGAGTATGGAACAAGAAACCGGGGCGCGCCTGGGCCCTTGTCTGTGCCCCGGTGGGTTGTGCATACCTTGAGGCCCATCTTCGCGTGAATCCAATTACATAAGTGACTATACACATCATTCACACACACCTCGATAGCAATTGCATGCATTCTAAACTAGGAGAAACGATCGTCTAGTCATATACTTCTTGCGACGCTCCCACCACTTCTCTATGGCTCGATCCCTCGTTTGGGGCATGACGAAGACACTTCCTCATGTCAACGATCCGCCTATACATCTCGTAGTTTGTGTTCGCATCCTTGGCCGCGTACTTGACGTGTTCTTCATCCAGTCTCTGATGATAGGCACTGTGCCTGGCTTTCTTGTCCTTCTTGCTGTCATTCTTCATCTTCCTTTAGTAGGGGTTGATGATGGTCGAGGCGGGGTCAACCAGGGAGTTCTGTTTGTTTTTGTCGCTGCCCTAGACCTTGTAGCGGTCACAGATGTTGACAAGATTCTAGCGGGTCAAGCCCAAAACCATGAGTGCTTTTAGATCATTGGTGGTGTCTACCGTAGCGAAACTGTAGTCGAAGTTGTTGACAAACCTGGAGAAATGCTCGCAAGGCCTTGTGGTTAGGTGGTAGTGGTAGACGAGGACGTCATGTCACACACACAATTGGGTGATGGCAACCTTCTGATCTTGCCGGGCATGACCGCTAGTGAACTCGAGGTCGAAGCCGACCACTTGGTACTTGTCCTCAGCTGACAACTGCTCCATAGTTTGGATGGATCTCTCCATCGAGACTGGCTCGTTCATGTACACCACCAAGAGGTCCTTCCCTCTCATGTGGTTATCCACTACGTGATGCATGGTGAACTGCCCCTCGTTGTCTTCGTTGACCATTGGGAAAGCCATTGGACCCACGGGGAGCGCCATTGGAACCGCTGGATGTCCTCTCTGTATGTGTCGTTGTGGGTGTGCTTATTGTGTCTTGTGGCACGCAAGATGAAGGTAAATGGCCGCAGGAATAAATGGGAGTCGAGCAGCCCGGATTCTTGGCACGTCTGCATGGCAGTTTTTGTAGTGGGTAACTGCATCATGGCGCTGCGCCCGGCGCAAGCGCATGCATAAAGGCACCACGAACGTATGTGATCGTGCGTCGGCCCCAAACACTGGCAGCGCGTGTGGAGGGACGTGGGCAGAGCGCGCTGATGGACGCAAAGCAGAGAGCGCGTGAGGGGATGCGAGCAGAGAGCACCGTGGCTGCCTCAACCACGAGCAACCACACGCATAGAGCAGTTGAACACGCAGGAAATGCACGTCTACAAGCCGGACGACAATTGCAAGCCGGTGACATGATGTGAAACTATGTCGCGTTCCACATCACACGGTGGTCGAACAATCGTTCACGACGCTGCGTAGAGAGCGGTTGTGTGCTACTACCTCCGTCTTGGTCTATTAGTCCCCTTTATATTCTTGCCATATTTTGACCTTAGAGTTAACTGACAAAAATTTAATGCATGTTATAAAAATAATATAATTGGAAACTATCTTCAAATACGAATCCAACAATATAATATTTGGTGACATGCATTCGTATTTTACTAGTTAAATCTCTAGTCAAAATTGGCACAAAAATACAAAGAGGACTTCTAAACTAGGACGAGGGTAGTAGGTAATTAAATCGCAATTGTTTTTTTATTAATCGTATATGTACGTGTCGTTTCGTCCTCACGTCTTGTCACGCCGCCGCTGCAGACAGCTTCGAGTGCAACCTTGAGCAGAGCGCAGGGGCGTTCTTTTGGCCAAACGGTGGCTCGAAGTGGCGCCAATGAATCGTCAGTGAGCTTATCCCTGCGCAACCGCGCAGGTTCCCGCACATAGGCATGCAAGCTTCCCGCCCGACTCGGCGAAATCCCCCAAAATCCCAATGCTTACCGGCCTGCTATATAAACCCTCACGCACGGTGAGTCCTGCGTCACATTTTCCCCTCCTTCCCTATAGCTTATCTCGTCTTCTTCTGCCACAACCGGCAATGGCACCGGTCCGTCGTCATTTCTTAGCCACTCCACCGTCATCAGAGGACCTCTCTAGCTGGGAGGCTACATCGCGATGGCGGTGCAGTTCCAGGCGTAGTGTAGTGCGTGTGGCGACCCTGTTGGGTGTACGCGCAATACACACCACATGCTCCATCGCCGCTATGGCCACCACACCATCGTCGAAAACCAGGGGCATCGCTTGCTCTGCCACCACGGCGCGAAGGCGGGAGGTGGCCGTCGTGGCAGCCACCCTACTGTCGACCATAGTGGCCACCACCCGCCCCGCCACCTTAGCCCGAAGGAGGAAGGTGGCCATCGTGGCTACCAGCCCACCGTTGGCCGATGTGGCCGTGATACGTCTCCAATGTATCTATAATTTTTTATTGTTCCATGTTGTATATTATCATTCTTGGATATTTTACAATCATTTTATATCTTTTTTTGGTACTAACCTATTGACATAGTGCCCAGTGCCAGTTGTTTTTTTCTGCATGTTTTTTACATCGTGGGAAATCAATACCACATGGAGTCCAAATGCAATGCAACTCCTGGAGGATTTTTTTGGTCCAGAAGAAAGCCAATGGGCCAAGGAAGCACTTGAGGGGCTGCTCAAGGTGAGCATCACCCACCACGGTGCGCCAGGAGGCCCAGGCATGCCATGGGGGGTTGTGCCCACCTCGGGTGCCCCCCGAACCGCCTCTTTGCTCTATAAATACCCAAATATTTCATAAACCCTAGGGGAGTCGATGAAATATTGATCCAGCCACCGCGGCATCCAGAACCACCAAGATCTAATCTAGACACCATCATGGAGGGGTTCACCACTTCCACTGGTGCCTCTCCTATGATGCGTGAGTAGTTCTTTGTAGACCTACGGGTCTGTAGTTAGTAGCTAGATGTCTTCCTCTCTCTCTCTCTCTCTTGATTATCAATACAATGGTCTCTTGGAGATCCATATGATGTAAGTCTTTTGGCGGTGTGTTTGTTGGGATCCGATCAACTTTGAGTTTATGATCAGATCTATGTTTTTATCCATGAAAGTTATTTGAGTCTTCTTTGATCTCTTATATGAATGATTGCTTATAGCCTCTTATTTCGTCTGTGATATTTGGGTTTTGTTTGACCAACTCGATCTATTTATCTTGCAATGGGAACAGGTGCTTTGTAGTGGGTTCAATCTTATGGTGCTTGATCCCAGTGACAGAAAGGGAGCCAACACGTATGTATCGTTGCTACTAAGGATAAAAAGATGAGATCTATATCTGCCGCAATAGATAAACGGATCTCGTCTACATCACGTCATCGTTCTTATTGCATTACTCCGTTTTCTCATGAACTTAATGCACTAGATGCATGCTGGATAGAGGTAGATGTGTGGAGTAATAGTAGTAGATGCAGGCAGGAGTCGGTCTACTAATCTTGGACGTGATGCCTATATAATGATCATTGCATGGATATCATCATGATTATTTTAAGTTCTATCAATTGCCCGACAGTAATTGTTTTCCCACCGTTTGCTATTTTTCTCGAGAGAAGCCACTAGTGAAACCTACGGGTCCCAGGTCTCTTTTCCTCATATTTTCCTTTGCGGTCTATTTTCCCTTGCATTTATTTTCAGATCTATTAAACTAAAAATACAAAAATACCTTGCTGCAATTTATTTGTTCCACGATCTATTTATCCTATCTAAAACTTTTTACCTCATGTTATTTTCCCACTAGGGGCGCCGGGATTGGCAACCCCTTTAACACGTCGGGTTGCAAGTATTTGTTATTTGTGTGCAGGTGTTGTTTATGTGGTGTGAGGAGGTTCTCCTACTGGTTCGATAACCTTAGTCTCATCACTGAGGGAAATACCTAGCGTCGCTATACTACATCATCCCTTCCTCTTTGGGGAAATACCTACGTAGTTCTAGCAGACATCGAAAGGAATTTCTGGTGCCATTACCGGGGAGGATCTTCAACATCAACCAGATTCCTAATCGCAAATCTCATCTCCTTGCAATTTACATTATTTGCCATTTGCCTCTCGTTTTCCTCTCCCCCAGTTCACAAAAAATTGCCGTTTTATTCGCCCTGTTTGTCGTTCGCCATTTTCTCATCAGATCTGTGTTTTTAGTGCAATCTTGTTGCGTAGTCATCATGACTCAAGAGAACACCAAGTTGTGTGATTTATCAAACACCAACAACAATGATTTTATTAGCACTTCGATTGCTACTCCCGCCACAAGTGCGGAGTCTTGTGATATTAATACTGCTTTGTTGAATCTGGTAATGAAAGATCAATTTGCCGGTACTCCTAATGAGAATGTCGCATCCCATATTAACACATTCGTGGAATTATGCGAAAAGCAAAAGAAAAAAGATGTGGACAATGTTGCTGTGAAATTATTTCTGTTTTCTTTGCGAGATCGCGCAAAAATTTGGTTTTCTTTTTTTCCTCGTAATAGTATCGATTCTTGGAGCAAGTGCAAAGACGCTTTTATCACCAAGTATTTTCCGCCCGCAAAAATTATTTCCCTTAGAACCCAGATCATGAATTTCAAGCAACTTGAACATGAGCATGTTGCACAATCTTGGGAAAGGATGAAATTTATACTAAGGAATTGCCCAACTCATGGGTTAAATCGTTGGATGAGCATACACATATTTTATGCTGGATTGAATTTTGTTTCTCGTAATATTTTAGATTCCGCCGCGGGGGGTACTTTTATGGAAATTACTTTGGGTGAAGCTACTAAATTTCTAGACAATATTATGGCAAATTACTCGCAATGGCATACCGAAAGAGCTCCTACTAGTAAAAAAAGTCAATTTGATAGAAAAAATAAATTATTTGAGTGAAAAAGTTGATGCTCTTATGAAGTTAGTTGCTAATAAAATTTCCCCTGTATATTTTAATGATGAGCCTTTGTCTACTTTGACTGAGCAAAATAGTGATGCCATATATGTGAATTTTGTCTCGCGAAATAATTTCAACAACAATGCTTATCGAGGTAATTTTAATCCTAGGCCTTTTCCGAGTAATTCCTCTAATAATTAGGGTAATCCCACCTATAATAATAATAGAAACACCTCTGATTTTGAGAGCAATATTATAGAATTTATCAATACGCAAAAAGCTATCAACACTTTGATAGAAGAAAAGTTAAATAAAATTGATGATTCGTCTAGAAGTGTTGATAGAATTTCTCATGATGTACAAACTCTCGAGATGAAAAGTTTTGTGCCTAAAGTTGAATAATCAATTAAAGCTCTTTATGTTTCTATGGATGAAAGTAAGAAAAGAACCACTATGCTTGGAGCTAAAAGAGAATTCTTAGAAAAAGCATTTTCTAGTGATTACTATCATAAAAGTGATGAAGATCTTAAACTGATTGGTGTTTATTATATTGATTCTTTGTTTACTAAATTTAAGATTGATGAAAAAGGTACCTAGAGAAGAGTCAACTTTAGTTAGAAGGCGTCCCTATGATTCGGAGGGCGAAAGTCTTGTTGAGAAAATTGATAAAAAGTGGGTTTGAATAGGTCAAGACTTTAACTAGTGATGTGCCCACTATATTGGAATACAAAGACTTTAATTATGATAGTTGCTCTTTGGTTGATTGTATTTCTTTGTTGCAATCCATGATAAATTCAGCCCATGCTTATGAACAAAATAAAGCTTTTACTAAGCATATTGTTGATGCCATGATGAAAGCTTTCGAAGCAAAATTGGAATTAGAAGTTTCAATTCCTAAAAAAATGCATGATGAGTGGGAACCTACTATCAAAGTCAAGATTAAAAATTATGAGTGTTTTGCTTTAAGTGCTTGGGTGCTATTGTTTCTACAATTCCGAAATCTTTATGTGATGTGCTTGGTCTTACGGATATTGAAGAATGCTCTTTAAATTGGCACTTAGCGGATTCTACTATTAAAAATCCTATGGGAAGAATTAGTGATGTTATTATTCTTGCAAATAGGAATTATGTGCCCATATATTTTATTTTTCTTGACATTGATTGCAACCCATCTTGTCCAATTATTTTCGGAAGACTGTTTTTGCGTACTATTGGTGTCGTGATTGATACGAAAGAAGGCAATACTAAATTTCAATTTCCACTAAGGAAGGTAATGGAACACTTCCCTAGAACAATAATTAGTCCACCATATGAATAAATCATGAGGGCATCTTATGGATATAGAACCAAAGATGACAAAACTTAAATCCTATGTGTTATGCCTAGCTAGGGGCATAAAACGATAGCGCTTGTTGGGAGGCAACCGAATGAATAAAATTTATTTTTGCTTTTTGCTTTCTGTTCTGGAGTGTTAGCACAATTATGATACTATTATGATTTTTTTAATTAGTGTTTGTGCCAAGCAATGCCTTTGGGAAGACTTGGGTGAAAGTTTATTTGATCTTGCTGAAAAACAGAAAATTTTGCACTCACGAGATTTGTTGTCATTGTTTACAGAAGTGTGCTTTTAAGTTGATTATTTTTTAAGAGGATTAATAGACAAATTCCTCATGTCCAACAATTTATTTCCTAATTTTTGGTGTTACATAAGTATTCTAAATTTTCATATTGCTACATATTCTTCTGTTTTTGACAGATTCTGTTTTCTTTACGTTGTGTGCTTATTTTGATGATTCTATGGTTTTATTTGATGAGTTTTTGCCATATAAAAGTTGGAATATAGTATATATAATGCAACAACAAAATAAGAATAGGTTTTCTATAGTACTTATAGTAGTGGTTTGGTTTCTTATTCTAACGGATCTCACGAAGGTTTTGTTTGAGTTTTGTGTGATTGAAGTTTTCAAGTTTTGGGTTATCTTACGATGGATGAAGGAATAAGCATAAGTAAAAGGCAAATCTTGGGGATGCTCGAGGCACCCCAAGTTAATATTCAAAGAATTATCAAGCAACTAAGCTTGGGGATGCCCCCGGATGGCATCCCAGCTTTCATCTAACAACCATCGGTATTTTACTTGAAACAATATTTTTATTCGTCACATGATATGAGTTTTGCTTGGAGCGTCGTGTATGATATGAGTATTTTCTTGTTTTGCTTTGTGTTTTAAGTTTTGAATCCTTGCTGGACACACCCTTTTAAGATAGCAAAAAATTATGCTATGCTTCCTCCTATGCTTCACATACATTTTTAGAGCCATGGACTTGCTCTAGTACCTCACTTATATCCTTTTGAGCACGGTGTGCTTTGTAAATTTTGAAGAAATGCTCTCGTGCTTCACTTAGATTTATTTGGGAGTTAGTAAATTTTTTAGAAATTCTCTCTTGCTTCACTTAGATTATTTTGAGAGAAAGAAAAAATTATGCTCATGATCTTCACTTATATTTGTTTGAGCTTATCAAAAGCAACATATGAAAATAGTCCCAAAGTGATAGATATCGAAGGAGGATATAATAAAAACTTTCATGAAGATCATTGGACAAAATAAACTTGATTCTTAGTAATGGTTTTGAGATATGACGATATGATATGTGAGTCATGTTGATGACTAATTGTGCTTTAGTAAGAATATTGATGTTAAGGTTTGTGATTCCCTATGCAAACACGAAAGTCAATAGTTATGCGATGAAATTTATATCCTACTTATGGTGCATTATTCGGTGTTACTTATACTTAATGCTTGAGAAGGAGATTTTTTTCTTTTTGGTTGGTCACTTCTCAATCTTTTTGCTAGCCTTCATTTTGCACTAAGTATGACCACTACTTGTGCATCCAAACCCATTTAAACCAGTTTTGCCTTATGAGTCCACTATACCTACCTATATGCGGTACTTCCATGTCGTTCTAAGAAAATTTGTATGTGCCATCTCTAATGTTGAAAATAAATTTATCTTTTGTGTGCTCTACTACTCGCGAAGCGGTAAAGGGTAGCCAATATTTTTGATGCTAGATGTGTTATTCTCACGATGAGTGTTTATTCACTTGTCATTGCACGGGAGTACGGCAAATGTACTAGGGATGCCCAGTCCCAAAATGAATAAATGAAATTACTTTATGTTGTCAAATAATAAATTCCTTGGAAAGTGTTGGTATGGGGGGATCCCGTGGATATGGCTAGCCATGGAAACTGAAAGTTATGGTGGAAAAAGGAATAAATTTATTTTCTGTTTGGGAACCGCCTATGATGTATGTGGCATGGAAAGTGTTGGGATGCTCCAAGTTGTTTTCGTTGGTAGGAAAAGTATGCCTCTCAAAAGTAATTTTATCTCTCAATTTAAGCTTTGAGCTCTAGCACCTCTACAAATCCCTACTTCCCTCCATGAAGGGCCTTTCTTTTACTTATGCAATTTTTATTTTTGAATTTGAGTCTCCATCTTCTCTTATAAAGCACCAACTAAGGGGCACTATGATCATATTTGAGTATTGGGTGTAGCTAATATTCGAGTGTGTTTCATGAATGGATCAATGATTAAGCATGATGGGCTAGGGATAACTTGCTTTAGTGTTGATATTTTGAAAGACATGGTTGCTTTTGGGTATGCTTGAGTAGTAAAGTCTTCATGTCAAAACTAGACTATTGCTTTGAATTATATAAAAGTCTGTATGTTCATGCCATAAAGAAAAGAATGTGATGAACATGTTAGGCAGCATTCCCCATAAAAAAATTGGTTTTTATCATGTACCTACTCGAGGACGAGGAGGAATTAAGATTGGGGATGCTGATACGTCTCCAACGTATCTATAATTTTTGATTGTTCCATGTTTATATATTATCATTCTTAGATGTTTTACAATCATTTTATAGTCATTTTATATCATTTTTTGGTACTAACCTATTGAAATAGTGCCCAGTGCCAGTTGTTGTTTTCTGCATGTTTTTTTTGCATCACAGGAAATCAATATCAAACAGAGTCCAAATGCAACGCAACTCCTGGAGGATTTTTTTGGGCCAGAAGAAAGCCGATGGGCCAAGGAAGCACCTGAGGGGCTGCTCGACATGAGCAGCACCCACCAGGGCGCACTAGGAGGCCCATGCGTGCCCTGGGGGTTGTGCCCACATCGGGTGCACCCCCCCCCCCCCGGAACCGCCTCTTTGCTCTATAAATAACCAAATATTCCAGAAACCCTAGGGGAGTCGTCATGGAGGGGTTCACCACTTCCATTGGTGCCTCTCCTATGATGCGTGAGTAGTTCTTTGTAGACCTATGGGTCCGTAGTTAGTACCTAGATGGCTTCCTCTCTCTCTCTCTCTCTCCCTCTCTTGATTATCAATACAATGGTCTCTTGGAGATCCATATGATGTAAATCTTTTGGCGGTGTGTTTGTTGGGATCCGATGAACTTTGAGTTTATGATCAGATATATGTTTTTATCCATGAAAGTTATTTGAGTCTTCTTTGATCTCTTATATGCATGATTGCTTATAGCCTCGTATTTCTTCTCCGATATTTGGGTTTTGTTTGGCCAACTTGATATATTTATCTTGCAATGGGAAGAGGTGCTTTGTAGTGGGTTTGATCTTACGGTGCTAGATCCCAGTGACAGAAAGGGAACCGACACGTATGTATCATTGCTACTAAGGATAACAAGATGAGATCTATATCTGCCGCAATAGATAAACGGATCTCGTCTACATCATGTCATCATTCTTATTGCATTACTTTGTTTTCTCATGAAATTAATACACTAGATGCATGCTGGATATCGGTCGATGTGTAGAGTAATAGTAGTAGATGCAGGCAGGAGTCGGACTACTAATCTTGGACGTGATGCCTATATAATGATCATTGCATGGATATCATCATGATTATTTTAAGTTCTATCAATTTCCCGATAGTAATTGTTTTCCCAACGTTTGCTATTTTTCTCGAGAGAAGCCACTAGTGAAACATACGGCCTCCGGGTCTCTTTTCATCATATTTGCCTCTATGATATATTTTCCCTTCCATTTATTTTCAGATCTATTAAACAAAAAATACAAAAATAGCTTGCTATACTACATCATCCCTTCCTCTTTGGGGAAATACCGACGTAGCTCTAGCAGATATCAAAAGGAATTTGTGGCGCTGTTGCCGGGGAGGATCTTCAACATGAACCAGGTTCCTAATCACAAATCTCATCTCCTCGCAATTTAAATTATTTGCAGTTTGCCTCTCGTTTTCCTCTCCCCACTTCACAAAAAATTTCTGTTTTATTCGCCCTCTTTTTCGTTTGCCGTTTTCTCGCCAGATCTATTTGTTGAGTGCAATCTTGTTGCATAGTCATCATGACTCAAGAGAACACCAAGTTGTGTGATTTCTCAAACACCAACAACAATGATTTTATTATCACTCCGATAGATCCTCCCACCACTAGTGTGGAGTCTTGTGATATTAATACTGCTTTGTTGAATCTTGTCATGAGAGATCAATTTGCCGGTACTCCTAATGATGATGTCTCATCCCATCTTAACACATTCGTGGAATTATGTGATATGCAAAATAAAAAATATGTGGACAATGATGTTGTGAATTTAAAATTATTTCCGTTTTCTTTGCGAGATAGCGCAAAAATTTGGTTTTCTTCTTTGCGTCGCAATAGTATCGATTCTTGGAACAAGTGCAAAGACGCTTTTATCACCAAGTATTTTCCGCCCGCAAAAATTATTTCCCTTAGAACCTAGATCATGAATTTCAATCAACTTGAACATGAGCATGTTGCACAATCTTGGGAGAGGATGAAATTGATGCTAAGGAATTGCCCAACTCATGGGTTAAATCGTTGGATGATCATACAAAAAATTTATGCGGGACTGAATTTTGTTTCTCGTAATCTTTTAGATTCTGCCATGGGGGGTACTTTTATGGAAATTACTTTGTGTGAAGCTACTAAATTGCTAGACAATATTATGGTAAATTACTCGCAATGGCATACCGAAAGAGCTCCTAGCAGTAAAAAAGTCAATTCAGTAGTAGAAATAAATTCTTTGAGTGAAAAAGTTGATGCTCTTATGAAGTTGGTTGCTAATAAAAGTGCTCCTATTGGTTTTAATGATATGCCTTTGTCTACTTTGATTGAGCAAAATATTGATGCCATATATATACTTAATGCTTATAGAGGTAATTTAAATCCTAGCCTTTTCCTAGTAATTCCTATAATAATTATGGTAATTCCTATGGTAATCCCACCTATAATAATAGAAACACCTCTGATCTTGAGAGCAATATTAAAGAATTTATCAATGCGCAAAAACCTTTCAACACTTCGATAGAAGAAAAGTTAAATAAAATTGATGATTTGTCTAGAAGTGTTGATAGAATCTCTCATGATGTACAAACTCTCAAGATGAAAATTTGTGTGCCCAAAGTTGAAGAATCAATTAAAGCTCTTTATGTTTCTATGGATGAAAGTAAGACAAGAACCTCTATGCTTAGAGCTAAAAGAGAATTTTTAGAAAAAGTGTTTTCTAGTGATTACTGTCATAAAAGTGATGAAGATATTAAAGTGATTGGTGTTTCTTCTATTGATTCTTTGTTTAGTAAATTTAAGACTGATTAAAAAGGGACTGGAGAAGAGTCAACTTTAGTTAGAAGGCGTCCCTATGATTCGGAGGGTGAAAATCTTGTTGAGAAAATTGATAAAAGTGGGTTTGAAGAGGTCAAGACTTTAACTAGTGATGTTCCCACTATATTGGATTACAAAGACTTTAATTATGATAGTTGCTCTTTGGTTGATTGTTTTTATTTGTTACAATCCATTATAAATTCACCCCATTCTTATGAACAAAATCAAGCTTTTACTAAACATATTGTTGATGCCATGATGAAAGCTTTTGAAGAAAAATTGGAATTGGAAGTTTCAATTCCTAGAAAATTGCATGATAAGTGGGAACCTACTATCAAAGTCAAGATTAAAAATTATGAGTGTTTTGCTTTATGTGACTTGGGTGCTAGTGTTTCTACAATTCTGAAATCTTTATGTGATGTGCTTAGTCTTACCGATATTGAAGAATGCTCTTTAAGTTTGCACTTAGAGGATTCTACTATTAAAAAATCTATGGGAAGAATTAATGATGTTCTTATTCTTGCAAATAGGAATTATGTGCCCATAGAATTTATTGTTCTTGATATTGATTGCAATCCGTCTTGTCCAATTATTCTCGGAAGACCATTTTTGCGCACTATTGGTGACGTGATTGATATGAAAGAAGGCAATACTAAATTTCAATTTCCACTAAGGAAGGGAATGGAACACTTCCCTAGAATGATAATTAGGTCACCATATGAATCAATCATGAGGGCATCTTATGGATCTAGAACCAAAGATGACAAAACTTAAATCCTACGCGTTATGCCTAGCTAGGGTCGTAAAACGATAGCGCTTGTTGGGAGGCAACCGAATGAATAATTTATTTTTGCTTTTTTGATTTATGTTCTTGAGTGTTAGAACAATTATGCTACTGTTATGATTGTGTTTTTTGTATTTTAATTAGTGTTTGTGCCAAGCAATGCCTTTGGGAAGACTTGGGTGAAAGTTTATTTGATCTTGCTGAAAAACAGAAAAATTTGCGCTCACGAGATTTGTTGTCATTGTTTACAGAAGTGTGCTTTTAAGTTGATTCTTTTTTAAGAGGATTAATAGACAAATTCCTCATGTCCAACAATTTATTTCCTAATTTTTGGTAGAATTAATGCTCACAAGATTTGTTGTCCTTTTTACAGAAGAGTTCTTTTAAGTTTTTTCTTTTTGCAGAGGATGGATAGACAAATTCCTCACGTCCACCAATTTATTTCATAATTTTTGGAGTTACAGAAGTATTCGAAATTTTCATATTGCTACAGGCTATTCTGTTTTTGACAGATTTTATTTTCTTTGTGTTGTGTGCTTGTTTTGATGATTCTATGGTTTTCTTTGATGAGTTTTTGCCATATAAAATTTGAATACAGTATATATAATGCAAAAAAAAGAATAGGTTTGCTACAGTACTTATAGTAGTGGTTCGGTTTCTTATACTAAAGGATCTCACGAAGGTTTTGTTTTTGTTTTGTGTGATTGAAGTTTTCAAGTTTTGGGTTATCTTACGATGGATGAAGGAATAAGGATAAGCAAACGGCTAAGCTCGGGGATGCCCGAGGCACCCCAAGATAATATTCAAAGAATTAGCAATCAACTAAGCTTGGGGATGCCCCCGAGTGGCATCCCCGCTTTCATCTAACAACCATCGGTATTTTACTTGAAACTATATTTTTATTCGTCACATGACATGAGTTTTGCTTGGAGCGTCTTGTATGATATGAGTCCTTTCTTGTTTTGCTTTGTGTTTTAAGTATTGAATCCTTTCTGGACACACCCTTTTAAGAGATCCAAAAATTATGCTATGCTTGCTCCTATGCTTCACTTCAATTTTTAGAGCCATGGACTTGCTCTAGTACTTCACTTACATCTTTTTGAGCATGGTGTGCTTTGTTAATTTTGAAGAAATGCTCGCATGCTTCAATTAGATTTATTTGGGAGTTAGTAAATTTTTAAGAAATTCTCTCTTGCTTCACTTAGATTATTTTGAGAGAAAGAAAAATTATGCTCATGATCTTCACTTATATTTGTTTGATCTTATCAAAAGCAACATATGAAAGTAGTCCCAAAGTGATATATATCCAAGGAGGATATAATAAAAACTTTCATGAAGATCATTGGACAAAATAAACTTGATTCTTAGTAATGGTTTTGAGATATGACGATATGATATGTGCGTCATGTTGATGAGTAATTGTGCTTTAGTAAGAATATTGATGTTAAGGTTTGTGATTCCCTACGCACGCACGAAAGTCAATAGTTATGCAATGAAATTTATATCCTACTTATGGTGCATTATTTGGTGTTACTTAAGCCTAATGCTTGAGTATGAGACTTTTTGCTTTTTGGTTAGTCGCTTCTCAATCTTTTTGCTAGCCTTCATTTTGCACTAAGTATGATCACTACTTGTGCATCCAAAACCCTTTAAACCAGTTTTGCCTTATGAGTCCACTATACCTACCTATATGTGGTACTTCCATTCCGTTCTAAGCAAATTTGCATGTGCCATCTCTAATGTTCAAAATAAATTTCTCTTTTGTGTGCTCTACTACTCGCGAGGCGGTAAAGGGTAGCCAATATTTTCCATGATAGATGTGTTATTCTCATGATGAGTGTTTATTCACTTGTCATTGCACGAGTGTACGGCAAAGGTACTAGGGATGCCTGGTCCCGAAATGAATAAATGAATTCACTTTATGTTGTCAAATAATACATTCCTTGGAAAGTGTATGTATGGAGGGCACCCATGGATACGGCTAACCATGGAAAGTGAAAGTTATGGTGGAAAAAGGAATAAACTTTATTTTCTGTTTGGGAACCGCCTATGATGTATCTAGCATGGAAAGTGTTGGGATGCTCCAAGTAGTTTTCGTTGGTAGGAAAAGTATGCACCTCTACAAATCCCTAGTTCCCTCCGCAAAGGGTCTTTCTCTTACTTATGCAATTTCTATTTTTGAATTTGAGTCTCCATCTTCTCTTATAAAACACCAACTAAGGGGCACTATGATCATATTTGAGTATTGGTTGTAGCTAATATTTGAGTGTGTTTCATGAATGGATCAATGATTGAGCATGATGGGCTAGGGACAACTTGCTTTAGTGTTGATATTTTTAAAGACATGGTTGCTTGTGGGTATGCTTGAGTATTAAAGTCTTCATGTCAAAACTAGACTATTGATTTGACTCATATAAAAGTCCATATGTTCATGCCATAAAGAAAAGAATGTGATGAACATGTTAGGCAGCATTCCACATCAAAAATTCTATTTTTAGCATCTAACTACTCGAGGACGAGCAGGAATTAAGATTCGGGATGCTGATACGTCTCCAACGTATCTATAATTCTTGATTATTCCATTCTGTTATATTATCATTCTTGGATGTTTTACAATCATTTTATAGTCACTTTATATCATTTTTTGGTACTAACCTATTGATATAGTGTCCAGTGCCAATTGTTGTTTTCTGCATGTTTTTTACATTGTAGGAAATCAATATCGAATGGAGTCCAAATGCAACGCAACTCCTGGAAGACTTTTTTTGGGGCTAGAAGAAAGCCAATGGGCCAAGGAAGCACCTGAGGGGATGCTCGAGGTGAGAAGCACCTACTAGGGCGCGCCAGGAGGCCCAGGCGCGCCCTGGGGTTGTGCCCACCTCGGGTGCCCCCCGAACCACCTCTTTTCTCTCTAAATACCCGAATATTCCAGAAACCTAGGGGATTCGACGAAATATTGATCCAGACGCCGTAGAGTCCAGAACCACCAAGATCCAATCTAGACACCATCATGGAGGGGTTCACCACTTCCATTGATGCCTCTCCTATGATGCATGAGTAGTTATTTGTAGACCTACGGGTCCGTAGATAGTAGCTAGATGGCTTGATCTCTCTCTCTCTCTCTCTCTCTCTCTCTCTCTCTCTCTCTCTTGGTTATCAATACAATGGTCTCTTGGAGATCCATATGATGCAAATCTTTTGGCGGTGTGTTTGTTGGGATCTGACGAACTTTGAGTTTATGTTCAGATCTATGTTTTTATCCATGAAAGTTATTTGAGTCTTCTTTGATCTCTTGTATGCATGATTGCTTATAGCCTTGTATTTCTTCTCCGATATTTGGGTTTTGTTTGGCAACTTGATCTATTTATATTGCAATGGTCAGAGGTGCTTTGTAGTGGGTTCGATCTTACGGTGCTCTATCCCAGTGACAGAATGGGAATCGACACGTATGTATCATTGCTACTAAGGATAACAAGATGAGATTGTAGCGACCAGACCTCAAATGGTCAAGTCTCTGTGCATCAGTGTCATCCTTCGATCGGTAATGCTGACACACTCAGTACTCGAGGAATTATAACAGAGTTTCAATCACACACTTATTACATCGAATGTCTCAAAAGAGAACTTATTACAATAATATGGCTTAATTAAGACCATCTAAATAAGATAACAGCAGAAGGCTTGGAACATAAAGTGAGTCCATCAACTCCAACGACATAGGTGAGTGAACGACAACGACCTATCGCACCTTACTCTTTGTCTGAAAAGTCTGCAACAAGATATGTTGCAGCCCAAAACGGGTTAGTACATGGAATATGCTGGCAATGTAACATTGTAGAGCAATGAACAAGATAAATGCTAACAATACATGCATATTTGGCTGGTGGAAAACTCTATGGTTAATGTTTTGCATAAAGCCAATTTTTCCCTACAACAAAGGAATATATTTTATTTAACTATCATGGTGGTTGTTAAACATTGAGAAGGTTCCCCCCACTCAATCCCAATTAAACAACATCAATTACCCAACAAATTAATTTAGAGTGATGAGATCAACATGATAATCCAAGAACCAGATACTCAAGATGTCCATAACCGGGGACACGGCTAACCATGATTAGTTTGTACACTCTGTAGAGGTTTGTGCACATTTCCCCACAAGACTCGGTCTCCTCCATTGGATTTCCCGCACTACATGGTGTTTGAGAAACGGATGACCGAGACACGGTCTTTCAGAAACATTAACTCTTTACTCTGGGTGGATAGTTACACCTACTTTCCCCTACATCTGCTAGCCCACCACTGAAAGAGGTCATGTAACCTACTCAACTATGCTAGAGCCCATAATAGCTTGTGGCTGCACACGGAAGTTTCTAGCATCAATAATCTTATGATCCCTTTGAGACTGGGTGGCAAACCGTAGGATCATCACACTAGTACTCCGGGATATCCTAGGACAACACTGGATTGTCCAGGTGCCCACAACCAATCCACCCATATGTGTATTTAAGTAGCCACCTTAAGTTAACCATTAATTAACAACTCTCACATCTGTCATGGATACACTCCACCAATCCACGTCTACAAGCATAGCATAGCAACCTGAGCATAACGTAGAAGTAACTCCTCATCATCTACTTGCCAAACACACATTTTAATCAGATCCTAATCATGCAATGTTTAAGGATTGGAATTAATGTATAAAAAATGGGTAACAAAGAATACGATCAAAGTGTTACTTGCCTTGCTGACGATCTGCAAACCCTAGAGACTCGTAGTAGCATGCTTCACACTCCAGGAATTCTATCGCAAACAAACAATAACATACATAAGCACTCAAGCATAGATGCACGGGTAAAACTCAAATAAGAAGATCCAATATGAAAGTTCAAATGAAGAGCTTCGATATGCAAAAAGAATCAATCGAATAAGAGCTACGAAACTCAAACTACGATCAAAAGAAGTTCGAAAACAAATCTGCTTGAAACCAAATTTTAATTTGTCAAAATCCTGTTCAAGTTGATTAACCGGAAAGAGGGGCTTGAGACGAAGATTTTGGCATTGGTTTCACTTGATTTGGATGAACAGTTAAAAAGTTGCGAGGGTTTGAAGATCAGGGGCTAATCTGTGATAAAAATAATCGCGAAAAGGGCCCTAGCGAAAATAAAACAGAAAAAGAAAAATCTATCCGACGAACATCCGCTAACAGAGGCAAACAAACGAATTCGTTCGTTAAAACGGGCTAACAAACAAACATTCACAAATTAACCTAAACCGCAGAAACCGAGAAAACCGATCTAATAAAAAACGATCTAGGTTTTTTTTAAAACAAACGTTTTTAAACAGATGGAGTAAACAAATAAAAAGAAATATCAAACGGAGTCCAAAATTTCCAAAATAAATATTCACGGTCCTCTAATAATATATAGGACAAAGTGAACATTTATTTGGGCTAAGAATGCAATTTTGATAAATGCATATATTTTTAATTCAAATAAAATAGCAATAAAAATCCAATTAAAATATTTATTTGATTTTAACATTTTTCCTCCAATATTTACTTTATTTTGGAGAAGTCATTTTATCCCCTCTCTTTTATTTTAATATTGGAAATATTTCAGAGAAAAAAACAATAAAACCAAAATGATCCTCTTTTCAAATTTGAGAAAATTCAAATATGAAAATAAATGAAATCCTCAACTCTCTCTGTGGGTCCTTGAGTTGCTTAGAATTTCTAGGATCACTACGATATGCAAATAAAATATGATCTGCATATGATGACCTATGTATAGCATTCCAAATTGAAAATTTGGGATGTTACAAACCTACCCCCCTTAAGATGAATCTCGCCCTCGAGATTTGGGTTGGCTAGAAAACAGGTGTGGGTGGTCCTTCCGTAGGTCTTCCTCTCGTTCCCACGTGGCTTCATCCTCGGTATGGTGGCTCCACTAAACTTTGCAAAACTTCATAACCTTGTTGCGTGTGACTCGGCAGGCAAACTCAAGAATCTTGACAGGTTTCTCCTCGTAATTCAAATCACTATCCAGCTAAATCACTTCCAGTGGCACTGTATCTCTCAGAGGAATATCGGTCATCTCTGCGTGGCACTTCTTCAACTAGGAAACGTGAAACACATCGTAAACTCCTGACAATCCATCTGGAAATTCTAGCTTGTATGCAACTTCTCCCATACGTTCCAAAAATCGGTATGGTCCCACAAAACACGGTGCTAACTTTCCCTTAGCTCCACAATGCTTAACTCCTCGAAGCGGGGACACACGAAGGTATACCCTGTCTCCGATTTCGTAAACTGTCTCCTTGTGTTTCGAATCCGCATAACTCTTCTGCCTGGACTAGGCTACCTTGAGTCTGTCACAAATCAACTTAACCTTCTCTTCATAGTCTTTGATCAAATCTGGTCCGAACAGCTGTCGGACCCCAACTTCATCCCACAATAATGGTGTCCTGCACCTCCTTCTGTACAAAGCTCTGAAAGGGGCCATCTTCAAACTGGCTTGATAACTGTTGTTATAAGAGAACTCTGCATATGGCAAGTTGTCGTCCCAACTAGATCCATAATCTAGCGCACAAGTCTCAACATGTCCTCCAGAATATGATTGACTCTCTTGGTCTGTCCATCTGTCTGTGGATGGAAGGCTGTACTGAAATCTAGCCTAGTACCCAAAGTTTCATGCAATTGATTCCAGAACTTTGAGGTAAACTAGGTTCCTCTATCCGATACAATGGTCCTCGGAACTCCATGCAGACATACGATTCTGGTCATGTATATCTTCGCCAACTTAGCACTCGTATAGGTGGTCTTCACCGGGATGAAATGAGCTACTTTCGTCAACCGATCGACTACAACCCAGATAGAGTCATAGCCTGAAAGAGTCCTGGGCAATCCAGTGATAAAATACATGCCAAGCTTGTCCCACTTCCATTCGGGTATTGCAATGGCTGTAGTAATCCAGCTGGCTTCTGATGCTCTGCCTTAACTCTCTGACATACATCACATACTGCTACATATTTGGCAATATCCTTCTTCATTCCTGTCCACCAGAAACTTTCCTTCGAATCCAGATACATCTTAGTGTTACCTAGGTGAATTGAGTATGGCAAATCATGGGCCTCCTGTAGAATCAACTTCCTGATCTCGGGGTCATTAGGCACATATACGCGATACTCAAACCATAAGTATCAGGCTCATCCTCACTAAATCCTTTAGCCTTTCCTTTACTCATCCTTTCCTTTATCTTGGCAATCTCCATGTTAGTGTTCTGGACTTCTCTGATCTTACCCATCAAAGTGGACTGAATTTCCAATGCTGCTACATAACCTCTCGGAACTATTTCCAAACATAGCCCGCGAAGATCTTCTGCTAACTCCTTTGGTAATCCTCCAGTCATGAGCATATTAACATAACTCTTGCGAATCAACGCATTTGCTACTACATTATCCTTTCTGGGATGATAGTGCAATTTCATATCATAATCCTTAATGAGCTCCAACCATCTCCTTTGCATGAGGTTCAACTCCTTCTGTGTGAAGATATATTTCAAACTCTTATGATCCGTGTATACCTCACAGTGGTTTCCGATGAGAAAATGTCTCCATCGCTTTAGCGCATGCACTACAGCTGCTAACTCCAAATCATGTGTAGCATAATTCAGCTCATGAGGTTTAAGCTGTCGTGGGGCATAAGAAACAACTCTTCCTTCTTGCATAAGCACTGCTCCAAGTCCTCGACGTGAAGTGTCGCAATACACTTGATAATCCTTTCTTTGATCTGAAAGAATCAGCACTGGGGATGTAACCAAACGTTTCTTTAACTCCTGAAAACTAGCTTCACACTCCTGAAAACACGCTTGGCAATCCTAGAGAAATTCTCAATGAACCTTCGATAATATCCTGCGAGTCCAAGAAAACTCCTGATCTCTCCAAATGATGTGGGTGCCACCCATTTAGTCATAGAAACAACCTTGGTAGGGTCTACTGCTATTCCTTCTTCGGATATAACATGTCCGAGAAATCCAACTTCCTTTAACCAAAACTCACACTTGCTGAACTTGGCATACAACTATGTTCTCTGAGCTTCTCAAGAACTAAACACAAATGCTCCTTATGCTCCTCTTCATTCTTCGAGTAGACCAATATATCATCAATGAACACCACGACGAACTTATCCAAAAACTCCATAAACACTTTGTTCATCATGTTCATGAACTATGCAGGCGCGTTAGTCAAACGAAATGACATAACGATATACTCATATAGCCAGTACCTGGTGGTAAAAGTTGTCTTACGTATATCCTGCTCTCGGATCTTCAGCTGGTGATAACTCGATCGAAGATCTATCTTAGAGAAAACTTTAGCTCCTTGCAACTGGTCAAACAAATCATTGATCATCAGTAGTGGGTACTTGTTCTTGATCGTCACCTCATTCAATGCACGGTAATCTACAACCATTCTCAATGATCCATCCTTCTTCTCCACTAGGAGCACTGGGGCTCCCCAAGGTGATGAACTTGGTCGTATGTAACCTTTATCTAGTAACTCCTTAATCTGCTTCTTAATTTCTTCCAAATCCTTTGCGGGCATCCGATACCGTCTCTTTGATATTGGCCCGATGCCTGGCAATAACTCAATCAAAGACTCTATATCTCGATCCGGTGGCATGCCTGGTAACTCCTTTCGAAATACATCTGGGTAATACTTCACCACTGGTACTTCCTCCTGAACCACTCCTGAGAGGGAATTTACTTGGTTCCTCCTTGGCACATGCCTGGATACATACTTAATCCTTTTTCCCTCCGGGGTGGTGAGCATAATTGACTTACTAGCGCAATCGATGTTTCCCCCATACATCGATAACCAATCCATGCCCAATATCACATCCAACCCTTGGGATTCCAAAATTATCAGATCTGAGGGGAAAACATGCCTACCTATGGTCAGTGGCATCTGAAAACATCATGTGCTTGCCATATACTCCGCTCCTGGCGAGCTTACTAACATGGGTGTCCTAATAACTTTGGTGGGCAACTTATACTTATCCACAAATCCACTTGATATGTATGAATGCGATGCACCAGTATCAAAAAGAACGATTGCAGTAAATGACTTAACCAATAATTTACCTATAACTGCATCTGGCTGCTCTTCAACCTCCTCCATGTTAACATGGTTCACTTGTGCCCTATTGAAAGGGTTGGGCTTCTTCCCAGAGCTTCCAATGCCATTTCCATTCTTTGCTTCAGAACACTCGGGTGGCATAGTGTCCATTCTTCCCGGACTTGAAACAAGTAATGTGACTAAGATCCTTCTTGGCGGGTGTTGCCGGGTTGGGGCATTTCTAGCTATCTAGCTAATAACTTAGTATTGAGATTCAAAGAGAGATAAGAAGCCATCTAGCTAATAACTTTGGACCCGAAGGTCTGTGGTAAACTACTCACAACTCATCAGAGTGGCCTTGGTGATGATGGAGAGGCCCTCCATGGTCGATTCCCCTTCCGGCGGAGCGCCGGCAAAGGCTCCAAGATGGGATCTCGCGGATACAGAAGGTTGCGGGGGTGGAAATAGTTTTTCGTGGTGCTCCCGGATGGTTTCTGGGTACGTAAATATATATATAGGCGAAGGAGGTCGGTCAGGGGAGCCACGTCAGATGTCCTAGCGTAAGGACTTAGTCATGGAGCCATCGTAACTAGGAAGCTTAAAGGGGTTAAACGGGACAAATGACACGAGTTTTATACTGATTCGGCTCCTTGCGGTGAAGGTAAAAGCCTACAATCCAGTTTTGGGTGGGATTTCTTATGAATCGATAACCAAGGAGCGAAGCCGCTTGACCTAGTTCTCAATCTGATGTTACTTGCCCTGAACCGTCGTCGGGTCATCCCTTTATATACAGAGGTCGACGCCCAGCGGCTCACAGAGTCCCGGCCGGTTCATAAACAACGTCCGGCTCAGTATCTCTCTATTCCTTTCTTACAATACAAGTTATGCATACTTGGCGATTTATCTCTACATGCCTTAAATCGCCTCTGGGCCTTGGGCCCTTAAGTGAGCCGTCATCTTCAAGTGTCTTCGTGGGCTGCATCGTAGGTGTGACCCGTCCCCTCCTGGGCGTGTCACGCCTAATAGTTATATCCCCAACATTAGGCCCCAGATTGATTTGAACTGGATCATGTCAATCTTCAACACTTAAGAAAAATTTTATGCTCCCTACTTGTGATAACTTTAATCCGTCGTGACGTCATCCTCTAGATTTTTGATAACCCATCGTGATGTCATCTCTCATCAATTTATGCTCTATCCAATATATCTCAATGGAGCCTCATCTTAAAGACCATCCCGAAAATCGAGGCGTCCTTGTAGTTGGATAACTTATGTCTTTGGCCTACTCGTTTTTCGCGCCCAGTCCTCAGTTTTCCTTATAAATAGATCTGACCCGGTCCATCCTCATTCTTCCCATTTCTGCATCTTATTCTTCCTCTCGCACCCCAACTGTCGCTCGAGATCCGCCGCCGCCGCAGCACATCTCGTCTTCGTCGACCTTGGCCGCTGCATCGACCTGAATCCGTCCAGAGAACGGCGGCGCCCCTCCACAACAGACCTGCCGCTGTAAGTTTTCACCTTTCTGTATCTTAGAGCCATGCTAGGATTTGCGAGTTCCTCTGTGCACTTAATAGTTCATCTCAGTTTCTTCATAGTTCTTCTGCCGCAGCCTGGTTTGATCCAATAGCATTATAGAACTCATGCAGTTGATGTTTCGCATCCTTTTTTGGCACAAGCAGATCCATTTTCCTTTTATAAAGAAACCTTCATTAGAATGCATGAACTCCTCTGTACTCTGTTTTGCGGTCTAGAATATTTTCGTTTCTGAACAGCTATTTGATCCAAAATAGCAACTGCACTTTGTGAAACTTGTTTGTGCCACATGGCTTTAACAGATAATGCTTTAGTTGATAATCTTGACCGCCCATGGCGGCTTATATATTTGAACTGTCAATGATGCTTGTGGCGACTTAAAGAATCTGTCATAATTATCCCCATACCATTAGGCCCCTAGATAAGCCGCCATCTTGAATATTGACATTTCCTCCGGTTTAAATTTGAACCGGGAATTTTATCCTTCCTTAGGCCTCCATCGTCATGGCACCTAAGACAAGTACCTCACTGAAAGTGCGTTATATCGACTAGAGGGGGGTGAATAGGCGATTTTTATGAATTCTTCACTGAGGAATTTGTTGGTGAGGAAATTCCTAAATGAAGAACTACTTGCAGTGGAATAAGTACTCAAAAGTAAACATAGAAGAACACAAGCATAGTCATCATGATGAAATGAAGACAAGCACAGAGTACAGAAAGCGTAATCACATGATAACACAAGATGAAGACGGACAGACTGAAGACATTGAACTGAGGAAATTGAGAAAGTCTTCAGTCAAAGTCTTCAAACAGATATGAACAAGCACACAACAACAGAGATGGGGAAATGAAAGAGTTGAGGAAATAGAACCAGTAAGCTCGGTGAAGACAATGATTTGGTAGACCAGTTCCAACTGCTGTCTTAGTTGTACATCTGGTTGGAGCGGCTGAGTATTTAAACTCGAGGACACCCAGTCCCGGACACACAGCCTTCACCGTATTCTCCTTGAGCTAAAGTCACACAGACCTCACCCAATCACTCGTGGTAAGTCTACAGGTGACTTTCGAACCTTCACAAACTTGGTCACTCGGCGGTCCACAATTCCTCTTGGATGCTCTAGACCTTGACGCCTAACCGTCTGGAAGAAGCACAGTCTTCAAAGGAAACAAGCGTCGGATCCACGCAGGATTAATCTCTTCAATGATGCTCAATCACTTTGGGGTTTGAAGGTTTGGGGTTTGGGATTTCCTCACTTGATGATTTTCACTCAAAGTCCTTGGAGGATGGGTTGCTCTCAAAAGACAAGTGTCAGTTTCTCTCGGAGCAGCCAACCAATTAGTGGTTGTAGGGGGCGGCTATTTATAGCCTAGGGAGCAGCCCGACATGATAAGACATAAATGCCCTTGTTTGATATGACCGTTAGGTGGGTAGATATTTTGGGACAGCTGGCGCGTAGCACAGCAACGGTCGGAATATTTGACTCTCAAATACCTCAGGGCTATCATGTTCATCACTTTGTAGGCAATCTGCACTGGCGAATTCCTAACTCCTCAGTCAGAACAAATTCCTCAGAGACCAGAAGAACTTTGTCTCTGTCACTGAAGAATATGACTGAACTATGCGAGATTTCCAATGGCTTCACTCGAAAGGAGTGGTAGTGTAACGCCCCGGATTCGATGCGCCAGGTGTCTGCCAGTTATTCGCCGTTGTTGCCATGTCATTTACTTGCGTGTTTCATTTTGCCATGTCATCATGTGCATCTCATTTTGCATACGTGTTCGTCTCATGCATCCGAGCATTTTCCCCGTTGTCCGTTTTGCAATCCGGCACTCCTATGCCCTCCGGCGTTCCCCTTTTGTCTCCTGTTGTGAGCGGGTGTTAAAAGTTCTTGGAATGGACCGAGGTTTGCCAAGCGGACTTGGTATAGCACAGGTAGACCGCCTGTCAAGTTTCGTGCCATTTGGAGGTCGTTTGATACTCCAACCGTTAACCGGGTAACCGTAAAAGCCCCTTTCGTCTTGCAGCCCAACACCCCTCCAAAGTGGCCCAAAACCCATCCAAACCCCCTCCATGCTCTCAGTCGTTCGATCATGATCGTGTGGGCAAAAACCGCTCCTCATTTGGACTCTCCTAGCTCCCAGAATCTATAAATTAGTTCCCCTCCCCCGAAATCGCAGATGAAACCCTAAATTTTCCCCTTCGCGCCGCGTCGGACATGTCCATCCGCGCTGGACGCATCTCCGCCGCCGTCCGCAGCCAATGGCGCACCGCCGCGTGTCCTTCGCCGCCCTCGTGCGCCGGCCCGCCGGGGCCCAGGCAGGGCCCTCCTGGCCCGCGCGCCGCCGCCGCCCGCCCGGGCCCGATTTCCTGCGCCGCCGCCCCTA